>NW_026615896.1:0-35002 GCF_000801105.2 Raphanus sativus
ATTTAGTATTAGTCACTTGACAGACTGAAAGACATGTAGAATTTCTGTGTAGGTTCAAGTTCAGGTCATTACTAAAAACTGAAACATGCATCTCTCTATAGTATACCATTGCAAGGTCTTTTACCTGGTAATCAAATTCTGCACGTTCCTTTGCTCGAATGTCTGAGTGGAGCTTTAACTCTACTGGTATTGTGATATCTTTCACATAAGGCTTAACCAGAGTCTGAAACAGAGAAGAACAACATTGCAATGTTTAATTAACCTTCTGCAAAAGCTTCTTATTTTTTGTTACTTAATACACGGAAAGAATAGTCTCTCACCTCAGGCTCATCAGTTGTCCAGGGAAGACCTTGAGCTTTTGGGATTCTCATTTTTTCTTCTTCCATCGTCATCTCTTGTAGTTTCTTCGCTAACTCTTCTTCTTTCATTCGTCCACGTTCCTACGTACACATAGACCAACAATCACAAACAAATCATATCCTCAAAAAAGTTATCTTAATTTGATTATGTCAAGTTTTTTTACCTCAGTTCTAAGTTTGAATGGCTTCAAAGAAGTGACTTTGACCTGCTTCTTCTTAGATATTCTACTACCCATTGAAGCAGAGGAGTCCAAGCTCTGTTATAAATAGAATATCAAACTATCACTACAGTCATCAACCATACAAGGAGAGAGAGATATAGCAAGATAATCACTAAGAGTCTAAATAAAACCATATGCTTGCAAACATTGAAAGCTAACACACACTTACATTTCTCCTGCTCCTCCTACCACCATTTGAACTTAGGCTTGAAACACTGTAAGAGAACGAAACTGAAGTATGCATAACAAACAGTTTCAAAATTCGTAAATGAAATCTCTATTTGGTTACCTGTTGCTGCCCCATGATGAAGAAACTGAGGCAAGAGGTTGTTCTATTCCCAGATTGGTAGCTGTTAAAACCAAATCAGATGGTGAAAATGAAGAAGTCCATGTAACTTGGTCTGTCTCAGTTTCCTCTGGACACTTGGGCTGCTGCTGCTGCAGGCTCATCATCCCAGGCAACCCCCATTTCAGAGCTTTCTTAATCTTCTTATCCTCTGTTGCCTTTGCAAAGGGGAAGCAAGTAAGCTTCTCGAATGCCTTAACGAGATGCATCACTTTACCATATTCAGGGAGGCTCCTTCTGGCTTCTTCGAGCACCTTTTCTCGTCTCCTCTTCATCGAACAATCACCAGTTTCATCTTCCTCCTCCTCCACATTCAGGCTGGATTCTCCAATTTCTACCTCTCGCTTTTTGAAGAAATCTTCATGCGAAGCACGGAGAGTTTCGTATGCAACACAAACGCATTTCTTCATGTTCTTAGCTCCACACTTACACTCCACAGACGCTGAATCCTCCTTCTTCTTCTTCTTCTTCTTCACCACCACGAATCTCCTCTCTCTGATACGATTCCTTGGTGAAAACGCCGCCAGGCTAGGATTAAGCTTCGATCTCGTTACCTTCTCCGCGGATTCACTCGACTTCGCGAACGGAGAGCCGGAGATCCTCACCGGAGTCTCGTGTGGGACGTTAGGATTCGAATTCTCCGATGAAACCGAAACCACTTGAGGCTTCGATTGAGATATGATCTGATCATCCATCACTAGAGTCTCAGGTTTAGCATTCTTCGACTCCATCGAAGATGATGACAGAGTAATAAGTTCGCCAAGGGATGGATCAAAAACTCAATCGCAACTCAAAAATTAGGGTTTCTTACGAAGTGAGTACTGATGCAAAAATTATTGGAAGGGAAGAAGAGAGGAGAGGAGGGAAAATATGGGGGCAAAATCTGACCGTTGCGACTTTTTTGGAGGCGCAATTTGTAACGGTTCGTTAATTACGGATATGGATTAGTTTTTTGATTTCAAATTTTTTGGTTTAATGCTGCAAAATTATGAATGTCCATTGGGTTAGGGCCCAAACTAACATTCGCCTGGCCTCTGTTTCTTCCTGAATGCCACGTCGGACCTTCCAATTGAAACCAAAGGTGCTTGTTCATGCTTCTTTCTTCTTTCCCTCGCCTACTAATCTCTCTGTTTCTCTACTCTCTCCCTCGCTCACTCTCCCTCGCTCACTCTCCATCTCGTTTTCTCGGGAAAGTGAAGAAAAATCTATTCTTTTAGCTCATGTTTCTTTGGTGACTAGTGAGAGTCTTTTGGCGTAATCATCTCTGAGTCCAACGAGCTTGGCGTCGATGGAAGATCATCAAGAATTCGAGAAACCCATCTTCGAATTACACCCCAGGAAGGCTCGAAGCTCTCGAAATAAGAAGAAGAATGGCTTAGTAGAATCGATGAATCATCATCACTACGAAGAGATCTTTTGCTACTACGGATTGAGGGGAAGCCCGAAGAGAACAACCACCCAGAAATCTCTAAGGATTAGGAAGCGTCTGATTCGTTGCGGAGAATGTGGTAAAGGGTTTCGATATGAGAAATGCCTGAGGAATCATACACAAACTATGCATTCGCTTGAAGAGAATAAGAAGAAGAAGAAGAGCGAAAGGGATCTGTTGTGTATCTTCAGAAGTGATGTGCAGAGGAGAAAGAGATCCAAAAGAGTTTCCAGGTACAAGAAGATTCTTCCTCCACCCTCTGTTTCTTCTTCTTCTTCTACGTTTGCCAAGGATGGAGAACTGTTACAAGTCGCTGAGTCTCTGATTATGTTGTCTAAGAGTGGTCATGCTCTGTTTTCGAATCTAGAGATGAATCAGACCGAATGTGAAGATGAGCAAAAACTGGTTGGGAAATTAGCAGATGGGTCTATGAGTAATAGAAGGTCGAAAGAGCTTTTGGGTTTCTTGGGAGACAAGAAGGTTATGAAGGAAGATGAATCGGGCCAGAAGCAGAAACAGGTAGGAGCAGAGAGTTTTGGAGAACAAGTTAGATTGGAGAGAGTGAGTTTGGACGAAATGTTGAAGAAAGCTGAAAGCGATACAGGACAGAAACTTGGGGGTCAAGAAGCTGTGTTTGAAGCTTCAAATGCAGCAGCAAGTAAGGGTAACAATGAGCATAGGTGCAGGGTCTGTGAGAGGGTATTCTCGACGTATCAAGCTCTGGGTGGTCATCAGACGGTCCATAGAATGAAGAACAATTCTGAAAAGTCAAAGCATGAGATGCAGAGAAGAGTGAGTAGTAGAAGCTGAAGTTGAGAGTGGCTCCAGTGACATTGACCGGTGGATTATTCGAGCTGAGGTTTTGAAGATGAACAAGTTAAGCTCTTTCCCTCACTCACACACACACTCTCTTTCTGTGTTTCTCAAATGGAGAATTGGAATTTTTGTGCTTTTGAAACTCCATTGTCCTTGTCTTGTGAAGTGTAACATACGTAAAGACTTTTAAGTGTCAAAGTTGTACAGTTTTTTCCTTGTAGCCTTGCTATGGGGTTTAGCATCTTTTTGCACTTGATAATTGATCAAAGTTGTAGACTTTTTTGTCCCTTTCTTGTTTGGCAAGCAATAAGAAAATCATTTTCCTGTAAGCTAATCCTATGAGTAGCTTATTGTCTTTTTTTTTTTTTTGATATCTTAGTATTCTCAAATCCTTAAATCAAAATTATTTATTGTTTGGGGCATGAAAGTAGGAATAAACACCTATAATTAGCTAAATACAAAAACCCTAAACTCAAGGTGAAAACACCAAATCCACCAAACACAGTTGTATCATAGAAAAATCCAATTAAAAATCTTTTTAGTAATCCATTTATAACTGTAAGATCAAAAATGATAATTACGATTTTTTTTTCCTTTTTTGTTTGATTTGTGATTTTGTGTAATTAATGTTTAGATCCACCGGCGAAAAAGCCTTTTAACACTCAATTTTGGTTTTGTCATCTTCTTAATTTGACAAGAAGCAGCAGCAACAGCTCATTGATCTGTCTCTGTAATATCTTTGCCGTAACACAAAAACTCATTTGTGTCGAATTGAGTAAGATCTCAAATAGCTGGTTGTCGGAGATCTAAATGCGGAGAAGGCGACAGACAGGGAATAAAAGGAGGAAATAGGAATCGGATTTGAGAGGAAGATTTAGAGATCCGGTGATGTTGTTTGGTTTGGGAAGACTAGGGTTAAAAGGCGGAGGAGGAGGAGGAGGATGCAAGTTCACATATCGCCGAGCATGAGAAGCATAACGATATCGAGCAGCAATGATTTGATGAAGATCAAAGTCGCACCTCGTCACATCTCTTACCGAACTCTCTTCCACACTATCTTAATCCTCGCCTTCTTGTTGCCTTTCGTCTTCATCGTCACCGCTCTTGTTACCCTCGAAGGTCTCAACAAGTGCTCCTCCATTGGTAAAATCCTTCTATCAATTCTAGTTTAGGAATTGGGATCTAGCACCTGAATTTTGTTAGATGAGCTAGTTTTTTTTTGTTGCTAAATCAAAAGATTGTCACTTGCATTATATGTTATGTTGTTTGGATCCAATGCCACTTAGCCTCTTTAAAGTTTTGCACTTTCTCACAAGTGAATCACTTAGCGTCTGTCTCAAATGTATCTCATAGTATGATGTTTCAAGCTCAAGTTTTGGAGAATTCCGTTGTTGTGCGTTGTGTGGAGTTAAAACTACAATCTTTCTCTCGGTATTAATAGATCTTTTAACCAAATTTTGACAAAGCCAATCTTAAAGCTCTTCTCTTTATGCTTTTAGTTCGCAACCCTAAGATCTCTTCTTGTGTACCTTTCTTATTATGATTATCTGATGAGCTCATGAAAGTTTCTTTCTTTGTTGCTTCAGATTGTTTAGGGAGGCGGTTAGGACCACGTTTTCTTGCTAGGATAGATGATTCAGAGGTGAGTCTGATTATTGCTTCTTCTCTGATTCTTTTTAACATGTTACTACATGGATTCCTCTCCTCTCTATCTTTACGTTAATTCATATCTTTTTCTGTTGCAGCAGAGACTAGTTAGAGACTTTTACAAGATTCTAAACGAAGTAAGCACTCAGGATATTCCACATGATTTAAAGCTTCCTGCTTCTTTTCGCCAACTTGTTTCTGATATGAAGACCAACCACTACGATGCCAAAACATTCTCCCTCATCCTTCGAGCTATGGTACGTTCTCTACTCTGAATTTCATTGTTATATATTGTAGATTTTTTGATGTTTAATATGATTTAAGTAAATCTCCTTGAACACAGATAGAGAAGTTTGAAAGGGATATGAGGGAATCCAAGTTTGCGGAACTTATGAACAAACACTTTGCAGCAAGTTCCATTCCTAAAGGAATTCACTGTCTCTCTTTAAGACTAACCGATGAATATACCTCCAATGCTCACGCTCGGAGACAGCTTCCTTCCCCTGAGCGTCTCCCTCTTCTCTCAGACAACGCTTACCACCATTTTGTTCTAGCTACAGACAACATCTTGGCTGCTTCGGTTGTCGTCTCATCAGCTGTTCAATCATCTTCTAGACCCGAGAAAATTGTCTTCCATGTTATCACCGACAAGAAAACCTATGCGGGCATGCATTCTTGGTTTGCTCTTAACTCCGTTTCTCCTGCGATCGTTGAAGTCAAAAGCGTTCATCAGTTCGACTGGCTAACAAGAGAGAATGTTCCTGTTCTCGAAGCTGTGGAAACCCATCACGGTATCAGAAACTATTACCATGGGAATCATATCGCTGGTGCAAACCTCAGTGAAACAACTCCTCGAAGATTCGCTTCCAAGTTGCAGTCAAGAAGTCCCAAATACATATCTTTGCTCAACCATCTTAGAATATATCTACCAGAGGTAACAAAGATGTCTGTCCTTTTAAATCATCAGTCATTCGGATTCGAGAATATGAATGTAATGCTTGTTTGTTTGGCCGTTTTGAGCAGCTTTTTCCAAACTTGGACAAGGTAGTGTTCTTAGATGATGATATAGTGATTCAGCGAGATCTATCTCCTCTGTGGGATATTGATCTTCACGGGAAGGTAAATGGAGCTGTGGAGACTTGTCGAGGAGAAGACGAATGGGTTATGTCAAAGCGTCTTAGGAACTACTTCAACTTCTCTCACCCGCTCATCTCAAAGCATTTAGATCCAGAAGAATGTGCTTGGGCCTATGGAATGAATATATTTGATCTACGGACTTGGAGGAAGACAGATATCAGAGAAACTTATCATTCTTGGCTAAAAGCGGTAAAGCATCAGAGAAGCCTGCAATGTCCTTTTTGATTTTAATGTTTTCAAAAAAATGGCAAATCCTTGATTTTGCTTTTGATCTGATGTGTGCAGAATCTGAAGTCGAATCTAACAATGTGGAAGCTTGGGACATTGCCTCCAGCTCTGATTGCATTTAAAGGGCATGTCCAGGCAATAGATTCGTCTTGGCATATGCTTGGATTAGGATACCAGAGCGATACCAACATAGAAAATGCGAAGAAAGCTGCAGTGATTCACTACAATGGCCAATCAAAGCCGTGGCTGGAGATAGGTTTCGAGCATCTGAGGCCATTCTGGACAAAATATGTGAACTACTCCAATGATTTCATTAAGAGTTGTCATATCTTGGAATAGCAAAAACAGAAAGCTCTCAGATTATCTTGAAGCGGACTGGAGATTCAGGACGATGAAACCAGTTACATAGCTACAGGAGAGAGAGATTCATTCTTTTGTAAAGATAGAAGGTACCCTTTTGTTGATATTCATTTCGGTTTCGATTAGAGATTCCAAATTCTTGGATCTGTTACAAGAAAAAAAAAAGAATGTTTATGGGACACACCAGAAGAGGGTTTTTGGTGATGATCAATCAAGTACTACTAAGTCCAAAGGAGAGCAATTACAACAACACTGTTACATTTGTTCCTTATTTTTTTTTGACAGTTACTATTTGATTTCATTGGTTGTTACTGTTTAGTGAATTTATAAGAACAATTATTGCTTTGTTAAGGTCCATTTAAGACATCAATCATGAGACTTTTCTTGATGCAGAGGTTACCACTTGATGATGTTGATAGGTAAAATGTAAAGAAAGAGAGGACATTTTTTTTTTTTGTCATCTGATATTTTATTAAACATACAACATTACAATCCTTGTGAAAGAGAGGACATTATGGATTCTTATTTTAGTTGATAATTGTTTTGAAGTCTGAAGTGATGTATAATATGTCATTGAAGAAAGGTATTCTTTTTAACTGCCTTTAGTTTTGTCCAAAAGTTTCTTCACGATAAGCTTTCACATGTAAGCAAAAACAAGTAGGCATGTAAGAATTTCTTGGAACACATAAAGAAAGGGTAATAAAAGTAGTTAAAATGGATTGATGGGAAAATTCAAAGGCGCATAGAAGGGAAGAATATGAGAGAAATATGGAAAGCTTTGACCGCCATTGATTCTCTACACTAACCTCATCTCATTTCCCAATTCTCTTTCTCTCTCTCTCTTCTCTCTGATGCGTTTTCTTCTCTTTCCTTTAAGATTCTTTGGCTCAGATCAGTCACAGAGCCAAGTAAGAATTCACCTTTATTCAGGGTTTCTTTTTTTTATTCGTTTCAAATCTGGATTTGTTGATTTAAAGCAGTTATACCCCTTTTATAGTTTCCAGTTTTATTCATTTAACAGATCCTCTTACTCTTTTGAGGATCTCATTCTTGTTTTTTGATTAAATTTTTCTGATTTCTTGATCTTTAACATTCATTATGATGACATAAATATACTCGTGTGTGTTCTGTTAAAAATCCTCTGTTTATTGCTCTGTTGCATGCGATCCATTTATGAATCAGATTCTGTTACAAAAGAGTGTCTATTATAAATATGAATTCTTCTTCAGCTTTCATCTTCGTAAGCAACTTATTGAAGAAAAATACAAATCCTTTTTCATTTTTTATACATTTCAGATAGAAGAATAAAGAAGGTCCTGCTGGGATTTTCTTACATTGACAAACTGCCAAGTCGACACTCAACTTTTTTTGCAACAGAGATGGCAGAAGTTGATAATCAACTAGAGATCAAGTTTAGGTTAACTGATGGTTCTGATATCGGCCCTAAAGCATTTCCTGATGCTACAACTGTTGCTGCATTGAAGGAAACTGTTATTTCTCAATGGCCTAGAGGTCAGTTTTTTTACTGCTTGCTTACCTGATGAGAAGGAGATTGTAAAAGGCTTGAATGTTTCTTGGAACAATGGTTATGTCTTTGGTTGATGATTACTTTATGAGAATCATCACGTCACCCTTTAGGATATCTTATGCTAAAGAAATTCGGTATAGAAGATTATCATTTCAAGATTTAAGACTTTTTAATATGGTGTAAATTCTATGTTGTCACTAATTAACCGACAATAAATGAACAATGCGGGTTTGGCTTACATATGTTTGAAGACTCGTTGAGTATCCATAATTCTAATATGAACTTGTGTATTCAACTTGACATTTGTTTCTGTATGTGCTTTGATTCGAGCTAGAAAAGGAAAATGGGCCGAAGACAGTGAAAGAGGTGAAGTTGATAAGCGCAGGGAAAGTTTTGGACAACAACAAGACTGTTAAAGACTACCGAAGCCCTGTTTCTATTGGCGCTGTCACCACAATGCACGTTATCATCCAACCTCTGATTACTGAAAAAGGTAAATAAAGACTAGACAGCCTCTACTTTTAAGCTTCAGAATCTGTTAGAGACTTTATTATTTCTTTTGTTTATGTTTTGGAACAGAAAAGAAGCCTAAAGGTGATGATCCAAAGATGAACAAATGTGTCTGCTCAGTCATGTAAGACAAACGCAAAATCTCAACAGAGGCAGGTTACTGCTCTGTTCCCTCATGTGGTTTGGTATAGATTGTTTATTGATGCATAACCATAAGTGTTGAACCGTTTTTTTTTAAAGTATAAATCAAATCTCTATTTACTAAACTTGTTGCAAAGATCACAGATAGAGTGAATCATAGATGTACTAGTGATTCAGAACTTGTTGAAACACACAAAGAGACTCTGCTTTTACCTCTGTTTTCAGAACCTTTTTGTCTCATCTAAGAACATGATCCCACTAGAGATAAATTAGTATAAATGATTAAATTCTCAAATATCATTATTTCACCAAATATTTGAAACAAATGAATCAAAAAACCTAAGCTTGAAAACATCAAAAGGAACAGAGGAGAGACTATATCCAGCAGTTGTGCAGCTAGACTAGCAGGGGAGGAACCAGCGAGCGAGCATCAGAGAAGCGTATGGTAATGCGACCATAGAAAAAAAATATGGTCTGGATTCATTCTATCATTATCGACTCCACTAAAGTAGATTGAGTTTCTATTGATCATGTATTGGTATTCTTTTGGGCTTTACCCAGCTGATGAAGAAATGGTGTTGTTAAGACATCGTGAGGTGAGAACAGTTTTTAGAATTTCCAATACTTTTAACATTTGTGTGCCCTGCTTTGCTTTCTTGGTGGGAAATCAATTAATTGTTGAGAAGGAAAGTGTTATTACCTTTGTATGACAAATCTACTAAACCTTTATTGGGCCTATATATTGGGCTTTGATTTGTAAGTTATATAGGTCCTTCAGATTGGAACCATTAAACCGGTAGTTGTCATCACTACTATAATGCAACATGTCAACAACAACATCTATATTTCTAAAATCAATAAATGCATACAGATGAATTTGGACCATGGTGCCGACACTATACGTATCTGAAGTTGGACTTAAATTATGACAAACTTTATCCAGAAGAGACTTGTGAGTTGTGACTAAAATTTATACTTGTGGAAAACAAAATCTTACTAATTGCTTGAACCATACATTTTCTTTTTTGTTTTGACGACGGCAGTCAACGATGGTTCAAACGTTTCGGATTAGCATGGAATCCTTTGTGATATCAGTGCTCGGTCTATGGCTTTTGATTCTGTTTCCTTTTATTGGGTCAGTAAAGGCTCTGTTACTCATGTTGATTCTCATGTTGATGGAATAGCCGAACATATGCTAAAAAACCTTGTAGTGAACCCAGTTTACTTTAAATGAAGTTAGTTGGTGAACAAGAAAAAAAAGAGGTCTCTATGAAATATACATGTGAAAAGGAAATGTTATGACAACTGACTTTTTTTGGATAAATGTTAAATTATAACAATTGACTTGAATTATCATGCTCATATTCCACAATCATATACATAACTATACAAGCCAGGCAGAAACCCTAGATCGTTTTGTCTACTTCCTGAACAACACATCTGTAGATTTTTTTCACATCTACCATTTTGATGAGTTCCTTTTATGAACAACACATCCGTAGATTTTTTTCACATCTACTATTATGATGAGTTCCTTTTATGTTTACAAAAAAGTATGTGGATAAGAACATATATAACCAAATTATTTCAAAAACATATTAATTTTCAAATAGTCCATGTCTGTCTGCTTGTAGGTGATAAATAACAAGTTGCAAGTTGGTAACATCGCCACATGACATCAAAGACGAAATGATGTTTGGGAACACGTTTATCTTCGACAGTTATGCATTATATATATACACTTCTCCACCTGCTCTCTTTTTGGGAAAATTTTAAAATTTGGTCGCGATTATTGGTCGCACATCGTTCACATCGTTTTAATGTTGTAATGGGCATGTGGTAGCAATTTTAACTGATGATAAGAAACGTCGATATACCTATACTATTAAAGCAGGATCCTATTTGAATTTTTACCTAAACCTACCCTTCTATTATAAGGAAGTCGCAGGTTTTATTAAGAGTATTTCTGTTATTTTGTATCATTTTCAATTAATGAGTCTCCTAATTATAGACCCAAACTTTTTTATTCCTTTAATTTCACGGTTTTTGGCCATTTGGACGGATTTTAATATTTATCTAAGTTTACATTTTTCGTTTGGACCATTTGGGCCAAGTTCTAATATTGATATTAACAAATATTACACATAATTATTATTATTTATTTCTCTCAATATAATTAAAATTTTCTGAAAATATTTTAATATTGATAATGAAAGACTTAAAATTGTTAAATATTCACAAGTTAAATTTGTTAAAAATTATATCTTTCAAAAATTCAGTACATAAAAGTGAAAATTGATTGAAAAAATTTAAAATACCACTTCAAATTTTTGAAAAAAAAATCAAGTTTAGTTTTAAACATAAATACCCGTTTATAAAATAAAAATAAAAATAAAACAATACAATAAAAATAAATGAAAATATTTCATTTCACAAACTTATTCAAAATTTATAAAAAAAAAAAGAAAAACAAACCCACGCTTTTAAAGCGCGGGTCAAAACCTAGTATCAGATTATAACCAATACATCATTTTAATCCATTATCTTATGTTCATTTGAAAAAAGTTTATAGTTATACTCAGCTAAATCCTTTGTCTAGGGTTTAATCTAAATATCTACCTCTGAAATAGTGGACACCATGATTAGTATCCTAAATCAAACCATTAGTCAAAAAAATGTTTAGTCTCCTAACCTACCAAGGCCCTAGATATTTTTTAATACCTCAATACCCAAGAAGCAATAAAAAACCCAACAAGACTAGTTAGTTTATTGAGTATGACTACAGCTGGTAGTTCAATTCATATCATTTCATCATATCGAAAATGACGTGATTGTAAACTAGTCTAACCACGAGATTTGAAGATGTTTAATCTTAGTTCAAACCCTTTTAAAAGTTCACTATCATTTTAAAATGATTGGTCGTGTGGTTTTCAGATTTTCGACTGTTGAAAGGGCCTAGATTAACGAATTATTTACTATTAAATAATAGCTTGACCCTTATTATAAAGTCAACCCCACACGTCATGACAAAACAAACAGCTCTACAAGGGTGTTTTTTGGTCATATAAGTTTTGTCCAACATGTTTCTTCTTACACAATATGATTCAAGTTTTAATTAATAACTAAATATAAATGTTGATTAATTTAAAAACATTTTATATTTGTCTTTATGATGTTTTCATTAGATCGGCTCTAGACGTATTCTTAGGTGGCTGCAATTTCTTTTTGACCTTTCTTAAGTTTTACCTAATCTCTTTAGTCATTTAATTTGAATACCGTACGTAATACGGTTTACAATCTGCCAAACCGTTGTTAGAGTTTTTTTAATACCGTAATACGGTGTACTTGATTGCTTCCTTCTTTGTTTCGTCCACAACTACACATATTAAATGACACTCAAAATTAAACCTCTGATTATCAAAGGTATATGGGGATATGATTAAGAAAACGGAAGCTATAATTTCTGTAATTAATGCAGATATCAATAGGCTGTTTCTAGGTGTCAAAGAAAAAATAGTTAATATCTAGCTGCAAAAACAAATGTCAATTTGATAGTTACGTTGATTCCTTTAATTTCTCTTAACACTCTCAAGAAGACAAGAACATGCGGCGCAGACACTGAAAATATAATTTAAGAAACTCACATCGTTGCACGAATATTCCCGAAATTACGTTTTTATTCATTATGCTATTTAGTATCAAAGAGATTAGAATCACTAGTTTGAATTTTTTATTTTTTTGACAGACTTGAGCTTTAAATTTTTTATATTTGGTAAACAATAGAAAAATACTTACAATGACTCGAGCGGTATAAAATATAGTAAATTCGTGGAAAATATTAAGTTTGATATGTACTAATTAGCCAATAACCAACTTAATGATTTCGCAATCAAATGGATCCCCTTTGGATTTTTTCCATTCAAAATCCTACACAAATCTCTCATACAAATCAAGTATAAAATAAATCCAAGTCCATACATAGATTAAGGGAAACGTGTGGAAACTATACCATGTTTTTTTTTTTGATAAAAAGGCTATATTTTTAAAAAAAAATTTAAACATTACATTTTAAATTTTTGAAAACATAGTGTATATATATATTTTCCAATTGCCAATAAATAGATTCATAACTCGAGTTTGACATGTTTACATTACTTGCAGATATCTGAACAAAAACTCCACTTGATATGTCAAAGTTCATGCATAATTTCTGTAAAACATTATGTAACGCCCCGACCCGCCCACGGCTAATGGGCCATCCACGCCCGCTCTCTCGGCCCGTGGGTCCCATCCCATCCGACGGTCGGTCGTTAATTTTCCAAGGCTCGAAATCATCGTTTACTGACCCTGCAATCACCACATGACCTTTCTCCGTGCTTTGGCCTCACTCGCACGCTATCGCGAATCACTTCCCGATAGATCACCCATCCTTCCACTACTCCAGCTCAAGCACGCTTAACTCTGGAGTTCTTTCAGGATGTGCTCCGGAAAAGGTAAGTCAACTTTGGTGATATAGGTAGTCAAATCAATTCTCTTAAGCCTTTTCACATATCACAACTCGGGATGTTACACATTATTTCCACAACAAGATCAAAAAAAAAAAATATATATATATACTATGAAAAAAATAGGAAGCAGAAATTTTGGTCAAAAGTATAAATTTATTCCCTATTTAACAAATGATCTATCATAATTATGTAAAACAAAAATTCAAAGTTCATTTAACTTTTTTTCGAATTTTATTCTTTGTACATTGAAGATTGTGTTCTACACGATTTTAAGTGTTCCAAAAAGTTCTACAACATAAGCAAGTTGGTCCTTTTGTGTTTGGCTTATAAAGGAATAAGGTGAATCTTTTTTTTTGTCAAATGGAATAAGGTGAACTCTTATTGGCTATTACATTATTCACATTTAATTCCCACCTGTAAATTCATTAACCTTTACGTAGCAAAACAGAACAATATCAACCCTCTCCGAGTCTCCGTTCGTAACGTTAAATATAGTCTATGAAAAGCTAGAGTCTCCCCTGGCATAATGACTGGACTGGTCTTGATTTGTATTAGTGACAATTCTATAAAGAGCCACAAAGGGATAATTCGATAGTATACTAATGCGGAGTTGGCCAGTGGTAAAAGATTTGTTAGTAGTTTTCTGCAACTCGGTTCGATGCGCGGCTATTTTACAAATCTAGAAGGTTGTGATAGAATGGTGAAAACATTCTTTTTTTCTTTTATAAAAAGATATCAGTGAAAATTTGAACTAATATCTATAAATTCATTTATTTTTATTTTTTTGTGTGCACTACGCTCATTTAATCTAAAAAGTGTGTGTTTGTCGCCATTTGGTGGATGCCTTGCACTCTTGTAGTGCCGGTCTTGTGAGGGAAACTTCGGAAAAAAACATCTATGATCAACACTGAAGGACATAATTTTCAACTTTATATATATTCTGATGATATGAATTTACGTTATGAGATTATCGTGGTTTCAGGGTTGAGAGATTAATATGGATAATGCAAGACTCACAAGTTCAACTCGAATTTTAAAAGAAATATTAGACATATTTACCAAGTGACAATCTCATGTGTTTACTCATGTAAAGTTTTGGTTATCATCTACTCAATTTTCCAAATAATGAGAATTCTAACATTAAAACAAAAAAAGGTTTAGTAAACATTGTATGTTGACCAATAAAAATTTACCTTAGGTTATACACAAGTACAAATAGTAGCACGTTGACAAAGAAAGAGAGAACAAATTATTAGGTGTTATAGTATTGTATACTTGTAAATGAGCAGTTAGAGTAGCAGTTAGAGTAGTGATAATTAATCTTGTATATAAGGAACATATTGTACATTCATTAATCTTAATGAAGATATTTCCATTTCACTCTGTTTCTATTATGGTATCAGAGCGAGTGAGCTGAGCTCACTGATCCGATCTCTAACCGTCGATCTCCGATCACTGCTCCGCCGTCTTCATTCACTTTCCGATCATCGCTTTCTCTTTCCGTTGTCGCTCTCTCTCAACGACGACTTCTCTTCGATTCATCTCTTCTTCCGCATCTCGCCATCTTGGTTATCCCCTTCACGACTCGAGCTCTCCGATCTCTCTGATCTCTCGAATCGATTCGATCATCCCTATCATCCGCTTCTTCTTCTTCGATCATATCATCCACAACTATGGGAAAGAGAAAGTGTGCTTCCAAATACAGGAGCTCAACTCCTGATCGCGAATCTCCGACTCATCGCGATTCATCTCCAGCTTCCGATCTCCGTCGCGAAGCTTCTGGATCTTCAAATCGAGCTGCTAACCTACCTTCTTCAGATAATCCAGCTGTGATTCGTTCCACTAAACCGTTTGAGGTATCTAACTCTCCGGATAACATTCATAGCCCTTACTTTCTTCATAGTTCAGATCACCCTGGCTTAGTTCTAGCATCTGAGGCTTTAGATGGAACGAACTATAGCATCTGGACTATAGCTATGACTACGAGTTTAGAGGCAAAGAACAAGCTAGGATTTATCGATGGATCTATTGCTATGCCTGTTGATACTGATCCTTTCTACAAGATCTGGTGTCGTTGCAACAGTATGGTCAAATCTTGGCTTCTTAACAGCGTTTCAAAGCAGATTTACACAAGTGTGTTGTATTTCAAAGCTGCATCTGATATATGGAATGATCTTCACACTCGGTTCCACAAATCTAATCTGCCACGACTGTACAAGCTCCGTCATCAACTACACTCACTTCGTCAAGGTAGCATGGATCTCTCCTCGTATCATACCAAGACGCAATCATTGTGGGAAGAACTCAACAGTCTGAACGCTCCAGCTCATACTATTGAAGGTCTTATGGCACAGAATGAGAGTAACAGAGTCATTGACTTCCTTATGGGACTCAATGACAGTTATGATCACATCCGTAGTCAGATTCTCATGAAGAAGTCCCTTCCATCTCTGTCTGAAGTCTTCAATATTCTCGATCAAGAAGATAGTCAACGTTCTGCAAGAACTACTTCTCAGACTTCTGTTGATGCTAGCACGTTTCAGGTATCTTCTTATGGGAAGCCTCGTCCGGTTTGCACTCATTGCAAAGGTGTTGGACATGTTGTTGATAGATGCTACAAGATCCATGGTTATCCACCAGGTCTTAAAGCACGAGGCAGAACTTATCCACCAAAGAATACAGCCTCTCAACATGGTCAAGCTTCTGCAAATGCTATCATCTCTGAGTCACCAGACGTGAAACAGTCTACTTCTGTGACTGCAAATGCTACCTCTCCGATACCTTCTACTCTCAGCTCTGAGCAACTGCAACAGTTCATCGCGTACTTCAGTGCTCAACTCCAAGACCAGAGCCATACATCAACATCAAATGGACTTCTTCCTTCTCCTTCAGCTGTATCAGAGGCTTGCAAAGCGACTGGTACTTTCCTACCTCTATATACTTTTTCTCTCATTGGCATGCCTTCAGCTCTCTCTTCCGGAAATGCTTTAGTTTCAAGTGACTCTTGGGTAATAGATTCCGGTGCTACTCACCATGTTAGTCATAATAGATCCTTATTCACCCACATTAAACCCCTCCTCAATACCTTTGTCACTTTACCCACTGGAAACTCTGTGAGCATTATTGGTATAGGTCCTATTCGTCTTAGTGATAATATAACATTGAAAAATGTGTTGTTCATTCCTCAATTTCGTTTCAATTTACTGAGTGTTAGTTCCTTTACTAGAGATACTGAATCAATGGTTGGCTTCACTTCTAGTACTTGTTTCATACAGGATCTTACACGGGAGTTGATGATTGGCAAGGGTAGACAGATTTACAATCTATATGTGCTTGATTCAGGTTCTCTTATTCCTGTCCCTTTTCATAATAGTCAGAATAATGCGGTTTGTGCATCTGTTATAGACAATCATATTTGGCACTCTCGGTTAGGTCATCCTTCTATGGATAAAATTGCTTCATTGTCTAAGATTTTACCATTGAATAAAACCAAGAAAATTGATCCTTTTCATTGCTCTATTTGTCATCAAGCTAAACAAAAGCGTCTCTCTTTTCCTTCTGATAATCATATTAGTGATGCTTGTTTTGACTTGATTCATATTGATGTTTGGGGTCCGTTTTCTGTTCGAACTCATGAAGGTTATAGGTATTTTTTAACCATCGTTGATGATCATAGTCGTGCAACTTGGATTTACATGTTAAAAGCCAAATCTGATGTCTTGACTGAATTCCTTGCTTTCATCAAAATGATTGAAACTCAATTTCGTGCAAAAATTAAAGCTGTTAGGACTGATAATGCTCCTGAGTTGACCTTTGGTTCTTTATTCAAAGACAAAGGTATCCTTTCCTATCATTCATGCCCTGAAACCCCTCAACAGAACTCAGTTGTAGAAAGGAAACACCAACACATCTTAAATGTGGCTAGATCCCTTCTATTCCAATCCAACATACCTTTAGTGTACTGGGGGGAATGCATAATGTCAGCAGTGTTTCTTATCAACCGTATACCCTCCCCTGTCCTTAAAAACAAATCTCCTTACCAAATCCTTATGAACAAGCTCCCTGATTACCATTCCCTTAGAAGTTTTGGTTGCCTTTGTTACAAAAGTACTTCTCCCACAGGTAGAACCAAATTTGATCCCCGGGCTGACGCTTGTGTTTTCTTAGGATATCCTTCGGGTTACAAGGGTTATAGAGTTCTTGATCTTGAAACTAATAGCATTTCCATTTCTCGGCATGTCATATTCCATGAAACAATCTTTCCTTTTGCGGATTCCTCTCTTTCTGATGCCGCAAAAGCTTTATTTCCTCGTCTTGCTCACATCGATGACTCTGTACCTTCTGTACCGTCATCTTCTGGTGAAACATCAGGCAATGCCTCTTCACCCTCTGATGCAGGTTTGCCTTCTGCAACTGCATCTCGGTTACGAAAGAAACCAACTTACTTGCAAGACTATTTGTGCAATTCAGTTCACTCTTTCTATCCAATCTCCGACTTTCTCTCTTATCAAAAGCTTTCTTCTTCTCATTTTTCTTTTATAAATTCCTCTGTTCTCACAACTCCTTCCTCTTTTAAAGAAGCGAAGAAGTCCAAATTCTGGTGTAAGGCTGTGGACGACGAGTTTGACTCTTTAGAAAACCTTGATACTTGGTCAGTTTGCTCTCTGCCTGATGGTAAGAAGACTATTGGATGTCGTTGGCTTTTTAAACTAAAACTCAACGCAGATGGGTCAGTTGAGCGACCTAAAGGTCGTGTCGTCGCCAAAGGCTACACTCAACAAGAGGGTGTTGATTTTGTGGATACATTTTCTCCTGTAGCCAAGATGGTTACTGTCAAGATGCTACTCGCTTTAGCAGCTAAGAAGAAATGGTTTCTTCATCAACTTGACATCTCTAGTGCGTTTCTCAATGGCGATCTGTCTGAGGAAATCTATATGGATTTTCCAGAAGGATATGCAGAGAGAAAGGGGGACAATCTTCCACAAAACGCTGTTCTTAAACTCAAGAAATCTATCTACGGGCTTAAGCAGGCTTCGAGACAATGGTTCTTGAAATTTTCCTCTACTCTTATGACTATGGGATTTGAAAAGATCAATGGTGATCACACATTGTTTTGGTCTTATTCTGCTGGTGTCTTTCTCATGGTATTGGTTTACGTTGACGATATCATCATCGCCAGCAACTCTGATCCCTCTGTGACTTCTCTCATCTCGAAGCTCTCTACTTGCTTCAAGCTTCGTGATCTCGGTCAACCTAAGTATTTTCTGGGTATTGAAATAGCTCGTTCAAGTTCAGGAATCTCCCTCTGTCAACACAAATACATTCTTGAGCTTCTCACTGATGCTGGTCTCCTCGACTGTAGACCATCATCTATTCCGATGGATCCAAGCATCAAGCTGTCTTCTGAAGATGGTGACTTACTTACTGATGCAGAATCTTATCGTCGTTTGGTTGGGAAACTGCTTTACCTTACTATAACGCGACCTGATATATGCTTTGCGGTTCATAAGCTTTGTCAATATTCATCAGCTCCGCGTGTTCCTCATTTTAAAGCAGCTCTTAAGATTCTACATTATCTCAAAGGAACCATTGGACAGAGTCTTTTCTACCCTGCTGATGATGACTTTCAGATCAAAGCGTTTTGCGATGCAGATTGGTCTAACTGCCCTGACTCTCGGCGTTCTATCTCGGGCTTCTGCATCTTCATTGGCAATTCGTTGATATCATGGAAATCAAAGAAGCAGGATGTAGTTTCTCATTCGTCTGCTGAGGCAGAATATCGTTCTATGGCATTCACGTCTAAAGAAATCATGTGGATCTCTCGTATGGTTAATGACTTGCAGGTTGCTCCTCCTACTGTACCTGTTCTATACTGTGATAGCACGGCAGCTCTTCACATCGCCAAGAACCCCGTCTTTCACGAGCGAACCAAACACATCGAGCGAGACTGTCATTCCATACGCGAGAAGATCATAGCTGGTCAGCTCAAGACACTTCATGTGAGATCTGAGAATCAGCTTGCAGATCCTTTCACCAAAGCTCTATATCCTACTCTGTTTCACAAGTATATGTCCAAGATGGGTTTTCATGGACTTCTAACGCCATCTTGAGGGGGACTATTAGGTGTTATAGTATTGTATACTTGTAAATGAGCAGTTAGAGTAGCAGTTAGAGTAGTGATAATTAATCTTGTATATAAGGAACATATTGTACATTCATTAATCTTAATGAAGATATTTCCATTTCACTCTGTTTCTATTAGGATCACCCTTCAGCGAAAACCAATGGGGTCCTCAGCAAGGGCCGTCGCTACGCCAGCAATGCTGTAACGAGCTGTACCAGGAAGACCAAGAGTGCGTCTGCCCTACTTTGAAACAAGCAGCCAAAGCAGTTAGGATGCAGGGACAGCACGGACCAATCCAGTCGACCCGCATCTATAAGATCGCTAAGAACTTGCCTAACGTTTGCAACATGCAACGAATTGGAACATGTCCCTTCATTGCCATCCCTTTCTTTCCTCCTTACTAAATCCTAGCTAGTGTTATCCCACGATGATCATCAATAATATGGTTGTTGATGTATATTTAACAACACATAGGCATCGTGCGTTACTATCAGAAAAAAATATTAGTGTAATGGTAGCTTGAGGCTAATGTAATAAGCACTACTCCGTAATAAAATATAAGTTTTACTTTTTTTTTTGTTCAAGTGTATCAAGTATGATGTTTACTAGGTTTTGCACCAAAATAGATTACAAAACCAATAATAGAGATCTTATATATGGTGATGTATACTTAACAAATATAATATGATTAGTATACTCTATTAATGCTTGTCGATTGATTTTAGAGCACTAATGTATTGTTTTTAACACATAAATTATTCTTATACAAAGATGAAAGTGGAGAAAATAGACTCTTTAGGTTAATACAAGCTAATATCTATACAGGTTTAAAACAAACAGTAACTAGTGACCAAATTTAGGGAGAAACATAATCCGACGACTGCCTATATTGTTAACCTTGACGTGTGCCATTCAAGCATCGACCCTTGCTATGAGGCTTGAGAGGGAGTATTACAGAGACTCACCAGTTGAGGAAGGTTGATGTCTAATCTAACAAACATTAGCATCAGAATCGCAACCTAAGCAGGGCTAATATTCGACCTAGTTTCATTTCTGTTGTTCCTATTGGAAAAAAAGTTGAGTTTTAAAAGAATAGTTTTCACCCTTTTCTTTTGGTCCAAAAAAGGCCATTCACGCTTATGGACCCAAAAAAACGTAATGGGCTAAAAATTGTCCAAATACAAAATTTTCTTCTTTACGAGAAGAACCTTCCCCACAATATTGTACAGTGTTATTTTCATCCGTTTACGTAACGAAATCAGCTCCCAAAAGTAAAGTTCTGGATTCTCGATCATAATCGTCAAGTTTATGGTTTAAAAACTTCAATTTTGATCGAATTTCGAAGTGTTTAGTAAAATTGGGTTTTGGAACGATGAAAATGGTGAAAAACTTTTAGTTCTCTTGGGTGAATTTGCTTACAGTGTTTGTTAGTAATAACATCGAAGGAACTATCTCTTTGCCACACAGTTTATGGCTCTCCAGCTCCAGGGAAACGGTCAGTGAGCAAATGATATGTAATGTAACCTTTCTTCCTTTGCTTTAAGCTGCTTTCTGGGTTTAGAATGCAAGTTGATTCTGCTGCTTTTGTTCTATACTTTATGTGGTTGATTCTTGCTTAAGATTTTAGGTGTTTGAGGAACAAGATTGAGTTAGCTATGGTTTTCGTTTGTCCTGTTGTATACTGTCAGGGGTGTTTCGAGTTTGATGCATTTTGCCAGAGGTTAGATCAATATGGATATATATCCACACAACGTATTTCATTGCTTGCCATAGTTTCCAGCTCGAGCTTGTCACGTATGTTAGTTAGAGGCAAATATTAGCATCTAGATAGACTTAACTGTTATTGTGGATTTTAGTTGTTAAAGGTAGCTTGTGAGAGTTAGGGACTTCCTAAAATAATCCATTGGGTCTAAGCTCGTACATGGTTCTTTGCAGATATATATATATATGAGTGTTCAATAAGTTTCTCAGACAATCCCTTGTTAAACCCACTTAGCTTTTTGTTCTTATTTACAGCATGTATGACTGAAAGAACTAAAAGTGGGGGGTTATATACAGTTATCTCAGCCTTCTGTTTTCCTCTCCAAGTTTCTCACATTAAGGAACTGAAAGGGAAGATGCTGATCTATTGCGTCCTTTAAGAGATAACTCAGTCCAAAGGGAGAGCTGATGGTTCTCCAATGCCGAGCAGATGACTCCATGGCCCTGAAAAACTTATGAAATAGCAACGGGATTCAGAAAGTTTCGTTCCAAAGTTGAGCAGTGAGGTTGGAAAAGGCACAGAGAAAAGACTGCAAACTCACTTGTGAGTACTTCATATTTCTTTCTTTCTTTTTTTATCTTTCTTAGAAAGTGGGATTGGGTTCTAAGTTGACATTTGAAAGAAGATAAGTTGAATAAGTCTGAACTAGTGTTAAAGCACGAGTTAACCAAATAAGAGTTTCTATTATTTCTGAAAAGTTCAACAACCAATTAGAAAGTTTCGATGAATATACCCAAAGTCTTGCTAGAAGTTTTAAAATAAAACGAGGAATAAGTCTTCAAGTAAAGTTGTTGGAAACTTCAAATGCCAACTCGTAGATGGCTAAATCAAAGGCATCAACATCAAAGTCTTGTTATTTATTTATGAAGACCATCTAGTGTCAACATAATTTTTATTTGATCCTTTCTATACTAAGGAGACCCATTAAGAAGTCAATGGTGCCTCGTAGTGGTTTTATCTGGTTGATATTTGATCAGTGGTTCCTCACATTTCTTATTGTCATTCCTTCTTATCTTTTTTTTTTATAAATCTCTCTGTGAAACTCTTTGTCATGGATTGTCTGGGCTCAGCTTTGGGTTCTTTCTTGGCAGAGGCAGGGCGTGGTATATCCAGATCAACCTATACTCGAGCCATTAATACCATCCGGTTCAAGTCAAACATCAAAGCTTTAGAGAATGCGCTCAATGGCCTTGTTGATGTTCAGGACAAAGTGGAACAAGACCTCAAAACCTTGGAGATCAAAGGGAAGTCCTTGCATGTGCAACTGAGGAGATGGCTAAGAGATGTGGAAGAGATTGTCTCTGAAGCAAATTCAATTCAGGAAGGGCGTGTTTCATGTGCTCTGTCCTTGAGATGTAAGCGGAGTAAAAAACTCGCGGTAGTTCTTGAGAAAGTCAAGAAGCTTCAGAAGCAAGGCGTAGAACTTCTCGACATATTCTCTTTTGAAGGCAGATCTCTAGTTGAAAAAATCCTTGGACCCTCCATCGCTGATCAAACAAGAGCATCAGAGATGTTAGTCAAAGTTCTAAACTGTTTGATGAGAGATGATGTTCAAAAGATGGGTATTTGGGGCATGGGTGGAGTTGGGAAAACAACACTAGTCAGGGAACTGAACAATAAGCTATGGAAAGAAGCTGATACGCAGCCTTTGGGTATGGTGATATGGGCTACAGTCTCAAAAGAGTTTGAATTGGGAAGGGTCCTGAAGCAAATCGCTGAAAGATTGGATATGGAAGTGAAACTAGGCGAAAGCGAGGAAACGCTGGCGAAACGGATATATGGAAGGCTTGAGAAAGTGAGTAGATTTCTTCTCATTCTTGATGATGTCTGGAAACCCATTGATCTAGACCAGTTGGGGATTCCAGACACAAATATACACAAGGCTTCAAAGATTGTCTTGACTTCTAGATTTTTAGAGGTTTGCCAGAGCATCAAAACGGATATTGACTTCAGAGTGGATTGCTTATGTGAAGAAGAAGCTTGGCAATTGTTTTGTAAAAACGCTGGAGAAGTAACTAGATTAGATTGTGTTGAACCTATAGCAAAAGAGGTTTCTCGGGAATGTGGTGGATTGCCTTTGGCTATCATCACGGTTGGAATGGCTATGCGAGGGAAGAAGATGGTCGAGCTGTGGGAACATGCCTTTGAAGAACTCAAGAGTTCGGTGCCTTATGTCAAGAGTATTGAAGAAAAGATCTACCAGCCTTTGAAATTGAGCTACGACTTGCTCGAGCCAAATATGAAATCTTGCTTCCTCTTCTGTGCCTTATTTCCAGAGGATTACTCCATAGAAGTAGCTGAGCTCGTGAGGTACTGGATTGCCGAAGGATTCATTGATGAAACACAAAACCATGGCTACTTAATGAACCAAGGAATCACTCTGGCAGAGAATCTGAAAGACTCTTGCTTACTTGAAGAGGGTGCTCATGGTGACACGGTTAAGATGCATGATGTGGTTCGCGATTTTGCCATTTGGGTCATGTCTTCCTCACGAGATGGTAGTCACTCTCTTGTCATGTCTGGTATAGGCTTGTGCGAGTTTCCACATGAGAAGTTTGTTCCTTCTATCCGAAGAGTTTCTTTGATGAATAATAAGCTTACTAGGCTTCCAAATCAAGTGGTAGAGTGTGTTGAACTCTCAGCTTTGCTGCTACATGGAAACTTTCACCTGGAAGAGTTGCCTGTGGGGTTCTTGATATCTTTCCCAGCACTTCGGATTCTGAATCTAAGTGGGACACGCATAAAGTCATTACCCCATTCCCTCAGCGAGCTTCATGAACTCAGATCTCTCATCTTGAAAGACTGCTACTACCTTGAAGAAGTTCCTTCTCTTGAAAGCTTGGCAAAAATTCAAGTTCTGGATCTTTGTGCCACTCCAATAAAGGAAACACCAAAAGGGTTGGAAACATTGAAGAGCTTGAGACTACTTGACCTTTCCCGTACACATCACCTCGAAAGCATTCCAGCAGGAACCATCCCACAGTTGTCAAGTTTAGAGGTTCTAGACATGACCCTTAGTCATTTCCACTGGGGCGTCCAAGGACAAACTCAAGAAGGGCAAGCAACACTTGAAGAGATTGCTTGCCTCCAACGTTTATCAATCCTCTCAATCAGAGTTGTATGTGTCCCACCTCTCTCCCCTGAGTACAATTCCTTGGATAGAAAGGTTAAAGAAGTTTCAGTTGTTTATCGGTCCAACAGCAAACTCTTTACCTTCTAGACATGACAAGCGGAGAGTGACAATTAGTAGTCTCAATGTTTCAGAAGCATTCATTGGATGGTTGCTAACGAAGACAACTTCTCTAGTGATGAACCATTGTTGGGGTCTCAATGAGATGCTGGAGAACTTGGTGATCGATAGCACGAGTAGCTTCAACATGTTGAGATCTCTAACGGTAGAGGGTTTTGGTGGAAGTATAAGACCCGCTGGTGGATGTGTTGCACAGCTGGATCTTATACCTAACCTTGAAGAACTTCATCTGCGTCGTGTAAACCTGGGAACCATTAGAGAGCTCGTTGGTCACCTGGGGTTGAGATTTGAGACACTGAAACATCTAGAAGTCAGCAGATGTAGCCGGCTCAAATGCCTTCTCTCATTAGGGAACTTCATCTGTTTCCTGCCGAACCTACAAGAGATACATGTTAGCTTTTGTGAAAGGCTTCAGGAGCTGTTCGACTATTCTCCAGGGGAAGTTCCAACCTCTGTTTCTGTGGTACCTGCTCTGCGTGTCATAAAGCTAAGGAATCTTCCGCAGTTGAAGAGTTTATGTAGCCAAAAAGTGTCATGGGGATGTCTGGAACATGTGGAAGTGATACGATGCAACCTTCTCAAGAATCTACCCATTAGCTCAAATAACGCTCACAGGGTCAGAGAAGTAAGAGGAGAAACACACTGGTGGAACAACTTAACTTGGGATGTTAACAACACGAGAGAAACCCTTCAGCCTCGTTTCATACCAGCTGACGGAAACAAGCTAACTGACTCTGTTGGAATTACTTGTTATCGGAGCCCCAACACGATTTTAGAAGCTTCTCCAATTTGTAGTACATCAGGATCTCAGACTGAGGAGCTTCTGTAGCTACAATGTAATCATGAACTTACAGAAGCTTTTGTGGATAATACTTGGCTAGCTCACTTGCGATCTCGTGTAACCGAGGGTCCATCTCAACCCAATAGAGAGAGAAGAGAGAGAGAGAGAGAAGAGGTTTATCCAGTTAAGATAGAAGACCTAATGGCTGAGGAGCTTCAGGTTCAATTGGTGGCCTCAGTTTGTAAAAAAGTTCAGGTTTGAGCAGTGATTTATGTAAGTAACTGTAGTTAAACCTGGTTGCATCTGCAAGGAGGCCTCAAAATTGTCTGATCTTCACAAAGGAGAGAACATTCAAGACGTAGTAGTCCGTTTTCTCACACTTTATTAATTTCTTTATCAAGAAAATGTAAGAGATTGTGGTAAACTTGGGTTTGCTGCTTTGATTGACATACTTTGCAGAAAAACAAGAGCCACGAGATGTCCTCAAAGGCTTGAGTCAAGAGCTTTCTTTGTGCCAGGGATAGGTCAGTATCAAGCAACGTGCAGACCAAACATTACGGTCCAGTTGGTGGACTTCACCATCGTCTATGCAGGACATATCTTGGTGGCAACTAACAAATATGTGTTGATGGTTTTCGTAATCTGTGATTGTTGTTGACGCTAAATAGTAACAGGTTTGAAGGTGTTCCCACCTCAGGAATTCTCGGATGATTGTTTCTCCTTTCTTGTGTATATCTGATTGTTTTATTACTCGACTCCGTGCAATGAAAGTAAACATGAAATTTGTTTTTCTATTCAAATTCTATGAAAGTATGTTTATACATCACGAGTTCAACAGATATTCTAGAACTATGCCACAAAGAGGTAAAGAATGAAAAAAAAAAGCTGTTGAAGCTACTTTCCACCAAGCTGTAATCTACTTGGTTTGGAAAGAAAGAAACACAGAGATTTTTACAACAACCTCCACTCCAGTCCAAGTAGTTCGTTCATCCGTGGACCGTCTGATGGGCGACACGCTTCTCTCCCTCCTAGCTCGAAGTGACGCCCAACATGCGCTACTTCATCTCTATTTATACACGTGACTAATACTCAATCAGTAGGTCTGAGAGAAAGACTTTTAAATGTTCAAACGGTTTTGAGAGAAGTCATATAATGATAGGTTAGTTAAATCCGGTAATATCCAGCCAAATACATATCATGTAACCCTCTAAACATGTCATAACATCAGTTAAATCCGGTAATGTACATGTGTGAGTTGTAGACAGCAAAAGATTGTTTAACCTACTTACCACTCATAAGTTAGAATCATGCTTTGGTGTACCGTCCTGTGCTGTGATATACATGTTTGGCCCATGGTTTGACGGTATCTCAAGTGTGGAAGGAACATTAAGGTAGGAGAAACGAATCAGGGAGATTTGTATTGTAGCCAAATAGGCTAACGGTTTCGCACTGGCAGTACACAGTACAACCTTCTAAATAAACAACTTGTAGGAATTACAAAAAAAAAAAAGCTTTATGATCAATAGATTCTTGATTATCACTATGGCCTGATCAAAACTACAAGCCTCTTACTACTTGAGCTTGTGGTCCAAGGTAGGAAACCTAAAATCGATGGACGCATCAATGGTTTGACGAATAATTTCATCAATACTATATTTGTACTCAAACCCCAAGTCTCTCAACTTCTTTGAAGAAATCATAGGCTTCATCAAACTTTGACTCTCTTCCAGATCCACCCTATAAACCAAGAATAATAACTAATTTGTGATTTTTTTTTGTCTAAAAAACAAAAGAAAAGAGTCGCAACTGAAGATTGTAAAATTTCAAGAACTTACTTATGAACTTTACAAAGATGCTCCTTAGAAAAGTGCTTAAGCATCAACTCATGCATATCAATATTATCAACACAACATATGTATTGACCTTCAGCTTTTGGTTCTTCCATAAGAAGCAAATGCGCCATGCAAATATCTTCAATGTGCACCAAACCAATCGAACCCATTCTTTTGTTCACTGCTGATAGTATCGCAAACAACTTGGAGTCACCTAAAACCAAAACTGGTTACATTTTAATTTATATTTGATAACAAAAATAAATACGTACACACACACACACACAAACACCTGTTATTGGAGACAAGAGAACTTGAAGGCTTGATGGGAGAGAAGGAGTAAGAAATGGACCCGAGACAGTAGTTGTAATAACTGAAACAAGATCCATTCCTTTCTCTTTTGCATATCTAAATGCTTCTTCCTCTGATACTAGTTTCGATAGTACATAAACCTGTCGTCCGCACAAACTCTAAAGTTGTTTACAACGTGCCTAAGTCATGTAGTGAACTGTACTATTGTAATAGTAGTATTTACCCATCCACTTGCTTTTGTTTTAAGTACATGATCAATGGGAGTCTTGCAAGTCTCGTCTACGACTGATCTCCACCGTTCATTCTCATCTTTGGCTGTGAGGGTACTGATGGATGACGTGAAGACAGCTCTCTTGACTGAGTTTGACTTTAGACAAGAACCAAGTACGTTCCGTACGCCTTTCATCGCCGGGTCAATGACTTTGCTCTGGACATAACTCTCTGAGATTCAAAACCCGGTTAGCCTACGTGTTCTTTGATCTTGACACGAGACTTTATGCATCATTTACATCATATTTACATTGACATAGGTTTCACCAGATCATGGTCAAGGCTTGAGGGGATTAAGTCATATATAACATTCTAGTATTAGTACTAAACCGAAGATTCTGGTTGATAGCGGTTAAGACAATGTGAAAAAGAAGATAAATTAAAACGGTACGTGCAAGGAGAAGGTTGTACCTAGATTAACATGATCCGGTGAGATATCAAACTCCATGGAAGCCGCGACATGGAACACCCCATGACAGCCCTTAACGGCTTCATCGAAGCTGCCTTCATCTTGAAGATCAGCTTGGAATAATCTAAGCCGTTCGTTTCGTTTCCACTTGAATTGAAAATATTGAGATTTTGCTGTCAGAGGAAGAAGCTATTAGGTTAACTCTGATGGCTTCGAAGCTATTTTACAAATCAGTCCAACTTTGATTCAAATTAACCAATTAATTCATAACTATTCTGAAACTCTATGCAAAGTATCTAAGATTTGATATAATTCAAATTAACATATTAACACTTTTTAAAAAAAAAAAACAAAAAAATATAATACTAACACTTTCAAGTTACAAAAAAAAGAAAAAAAATATCAACACTTAAAAAAACAAATAGTTTCAAATCCATGCAAGAACTTATGTAATTTTTTTTCACATTTTGCAAGAACTTATGTAATTTTTTCTTTCACATTTTGCAAGAACTTATATAAAATACTAACCGAATAGTTTCAAGAAATTGAAATCAGTTTTTTTTTCTCAAACAAGAGAGTACCAAGATCTCTGAGAGTGGCATGAACAGTGTAGCCTCTTTCTAGAAGAGAGTTAACCAACCAAGAACCGATGTATCCACTTGCACCCGTCACGCAATACGTCGTCGCTTTTCCTCCCTCTCCGTTCAGCTCCATCGTCTCTCTGTCTCTCTTGTTCTTCTTCAAATGCCAAAACGGGTTTACAGTGTTAATTATTAATTCTTGGCTTGTAACGATACCACCACCGTCTTTTGTCTGTGCTATTTTAATATTGCATGTTTGTTTCTTTCTGGTTTGGTGTTAACTTTTTTTGTATTTTATAACAAAATTGTGCTTTCCAAAACCTGACATTTGGAAAACTAGTAGACAACCACATTTTTTAATTTAGTTTTGGCATTTTGTGACATTTGATAGATGAGATTATTGCAACATTTAGTCAAAAAAGAAGATTATTGCAACATTGGTGTTGTTATCATGGTGCATTTTGATATATATAAAGAAGAGAAGGTAAAAAAAAGGTAAAAAAGATAAAAGATACATCACTGGATAAGACAGAAGAAAGAGAGAAAGAAATATTAAGAACAACTTTTTTTTTCTGAAACTGATATTAAGAACAGTTAAGACACAGCTAGCTGTAGAAAACAGCGACTTGTGCGGTTTCTAAATTTTTGGCCTTCATGAATTTGTCGCTTCCATATTTCTCGATGCCGTAGATTGTGTACACATAACTCAATAACACCAGTCGATGACCCTCATTTCCATCTAACTCTTGTGCGTTTCTTAGTGCCTTGGAAGTACTTCTTCCACATCACATGAGAAGGCTTCCAAGACATTAAGATACTGGCATGGGCTGGACCATAGATCCACACTTTACCCAGCAATGAAACAATTCATATCTCAAACATCATTAGCAGTAATGCAATTTGTAGTTTGAAAAAAAAATCTTTAATAACAATATTTGCACAATGTACACATATACCTATATTGGATTACAAATTGCATTACTGCAAATATTGTTATTAAAGATAAAATCTATTTAAGCTATATTGGATTGCAAATTGCAATACATTGTGTACACATAAATCTATTTAAGCTATACAATATAGGTACTGCTGGGATAACAATATAGCTACACATAAACCGCTTCACATTGGATACGAAAAGAAGAGAGCCTTATCTTTCATACCTACTGATACGAACACACAAATCCACAATAACCACCGAACCTATAGTATATTCATTATTACTAAAGAATCTATGACTTCAATCTATACCACCAAACAACAATAAAGGGAATCTTCTCTTCAAACCCAGTTTTCAAAATCCATTTTTTAAATATTCTTTTTTATTGGTAATATCATCTTCCATCTTCTATGACAAACATTGTAGACTATATTTTGTTGTTATATTAGTTTAAGCGAATAGTTAAGATCACTTTGTAGACTGTGAATAACTGATGAGGAACTGTAGGTCTTCAATATCGTCTTCTAGCTTGTGGTCGTTATTTAGCAATATTTACTTTGTCAGTACGTAGTTTGTGGACCTGTGGTCGAGACTTTTAGTGAACTGATGAAATTTTGTCCTTTCACTTGTTATTGTAGATGATCCGTCTAATGATGATCACTATTGCTACTTGATCCGATATATATGTTTGCCCAATTTTCTCCTTTTTGATGAAATTTTAAATTTATTGATCATCGACTAGAAAAAGAATAATTATGTACATCTGATTAAAACTGTGTAAAGAAAAATAATTAGCCTGCAAACTAACTATGCCGCATATGAGCTCCAAACCAATACTGCATTAAACCTTGGATTTTCGGCTTCGCAAAATATCTAGTTGATAGGATATGCTGCCTTACAGTTTTGTCAATAATCTTTGCCAACTGATCCACTGTCTTGAAACGCTGAGAGTGTTTCCTTTCATTTCTTTCACTCCATATATAATATATCGTAACTTAAAAAAATAGTCTCAAGAGTATAGTAACTAATAGCCCATGAATACCAGCTAGCATAGCCTGGACGTTATCTTCCCAATCCTGGGAAGGTGCTGGCCGCATTAGGGAATCCAGTACCTGTAGCCAGAGAGTATAAGTATGGATGTACCAGTATCTTCCCAATTTTCCCTTTTGACTTCTATATAACTCAAAACTCTTTTTCTTTTTAATATTTCCTCCTGTTTACAAAAGTCCACGTTACATGATTCAATGTGCCTTAAGCGATTACAATGTGGATACCATATATTATTTTACCTTATGTGCCTAAAGCGATTAAAGTGTTCATCTATACATATAGAGACTCTATATTTTCCACTTGTGGTGTTAATCTTGTTCCCCACCTTCTTTGGTTTCCAACCAAAAGTCATTTACTTATTTTCTTCTTCTTATATTTTTGTTGTATTCCATTTCCTTTTTTCGGAGAATATATTGCGAAAAACTCATTGATTCTTTACTATTGTCAACCTTTTATGAAATTTCATTAAAAATGGTTGGTAACTAATGAATGAATATATCCTGTGTAATTTTATTGTTATTGTATTACTTGGTTATTCAGAGTTGTATATTAACTTGATTTAATAACCTAGAAAATGAATTTCTCACTTGGCATCATTGCATTGCTATGACTTTGCTTATATTTCTGTAAAATCATCTACTAAATGAAGTACGACTTGCTAATTTTTTAAGGCATGGTACTTGGTTTGGCTTGTTCAAGTAATTGTAATTAGGACTTGAACTTAACTTGTTTAAAACAAATATTTGCTATATCAAGTATTTAAGTGAAAACAATTTGTTATCTTTTCTTTTTATTAAATTCTTTTTATTTGAATCTAATATTTTTATCTGATTTTAGTTACAGTATACATAAAAGATAAAATATGTTAAATATATAATAATATTTTAGAAACAAATAGCGAATAATAAGCAAAAACAAGTAATGAGATAAATAATGAAAGATATAAAGATATTTGACACTTGACTTACATTGCAAATAATAAGATACATTGGTTTATTATCTGATTTAAAAATGTCGACAACTTGATTTTTTAAGACGAAGCAAAAAAATAAACCAAATAAAAAAATTATGGTTCATCTAATTTTAAAATTTAAATGGATTAAAATTTTGAAACTATCAAACTTGCTAATTTTTTTAAACAAAAAATATTTAAGAACGAAAAACAAATACAAACGAGTTAAATAGATAAGTTTTTACAGATTTGGTATTTAGCTTTCGCTTGTAAGTTTTGATATTTTAGCTTGCGCCTGTAAATTTTGATTTAAAATACTTATTATTTGGTTTGATCACTTCAAATATTCGATTTTATAGAATAAATACGGAGCGAGTAGCAGGTACGAGCGGAGAATCGAGTATATGTGCCCAAACCTAAAACTAATTTTCTAAAGCATTTCTAAGTACGCATTGATGTGAAATAAGCTGCTAATATAAATAAAATTAGATGTCAGCTATTATACAGAAGGCTTTAGATGTTAGAATCATGGATTATCTTTTAAGAGTCTAATTGTGTTAACCTCTTTTTGACCCATCTTGTCAACTTTATTTTACACATGAATTTTATCCTAGCCTAAGGCAATCAAGTTTATGGCTACTTTTTCCCAAGTTTATAAGTACTTAGTGGGAGATAAAGATAACTAATCATGGCTGATAGAAAATATCAAATATTTAACTGTAGTGAAATATTGCAAAAGGTGAAACCGACACACTCATTTTCTAGTTTAGTAGGTTAGTAGCATGTGGTTTATATTTATTATGCCCATCCATTCTGTTGGTTGTGTTGTGTGTTCTCTTAAAAGTATTCTTACATAAATCATATGGTATTAATTTTAATTATCTTAATAAACCTCTTACTCTATAGTCTATAGAAAGAAGTTCTCAAGTTTTTGGGTCTCTTATCTTACTAAATGAAGCCATGAACAAATAAACATATACTACCTCAGTTCCATAAAAAAAAGTTTCAAGAGTTTTAACGTTTATTAAAAATATAATAAATGTTTACAACTTAATTTACTATTTATTTTTTTATATATTTTCCAATAAATATCTACCAATAAAATTAATCAATTTGAATATTCATAATTAATATTTTTTAAAAATATACAAATATACTTTAAAAATATAGAAAATTTAATTTTGTGGAACAAGAATAAAATCTAAAAAATCTTATTTCGGAAACGGAAAGAGTATTACATCACTGAAACATTTGTAGTATCGTTATGAACATATCAAACGAAGCCATGAACAAATAAAACTGTTAGATCAGAGTACTAGAAAGATGGAAACTAGGCACATTCCAGTATATTCCCACAAAACCGAGATGTCGTCGAGTGATGTTTAACTAGGCCTATGTTTAACTATCATTTGGCGTTATCAATAGTCAAGACGGACTGGTTTATTTTGTAAGATTTGGAATAAACTACTGTGCAGTCTTAGTATAGGAACGAGATAGCCGTACAGTGACATGCCACTGTGAACAATTAGTAATTGATTGACTTCACAGCACTTCATGCCAAAAACATATATAATTTTGGAAAATAATTCGAACAAGAAAAAAAACCAATGAATAGTTTAAACCCAAATCCTATATTTAAAAAAAATAGAAAATTATCCATATCTACTTTGTTCAAAAAGTTTTGCTAATTGTAAATAAACTATCATTGTAACTATAACTATATTAGTTCAAAAAAAAAAAGAAAAAAAAACGGTATGATAATGCATTACTATAACTCTTGAGGAGTAAATGGGATATTTTCTTTTGAATGAATGTAAAAACTATTCAATCAAAACTTCTGTTACATCAAATGCATCTGTTTTGAATTGCAAATTACATTTAAAAAAAAAAAATTCAAAATCTCCTAAAACTCTTCAACCTTGTATTCTAGAGCCAACCCACACACACAATCCTTCCTCAAGATAACTATGACCTTTCCCTTTGACTACCAGCAGCTTCAATCTGATCAGTTTGTCTATACATTTGATCAACACGCGTTCTTCTCTTGGCTGCTCACCATGCCTACGAGCATTTCGCTCCCTCCATACACTATGCACCCAAGCCTGGAAAGTGTATCTGGTGATGAATAACTCAGTGGATGTAAATCTAGAACTTGACTGTGATACAACATCTAGAAGCTCATTCCGTTCAAAAGTGAATCTATTCTTCATAATCCCTCCAACCAGCTCCTTCCATATCGTACCAGAATATCGACACTTGAAGAATAAATGCTGACAAGTTTCCTGTTCTTCTTGGCATAATACACATAATGTATTCACTAAATTATTCCACTTCTGGATTTTATTACAAGTTTGCAATCTATTTCTAGCAGCCACCCATAACATGAAAGAGAATTTAGGAGTTGATTAGGGAAACCATACTCCGTTATTCTATCTACATTCCGGTTGAGCCTGCTTCATATATAACTAAGTCCTCTTTGTAGAAAAAATATTTGCAAACCGGTTTGGTTCATTTAGTAAAGATGTCCGACATTTGGGTCTGATTCTGCTTGGTTATTTGACCATAATTTAATTGAGATAACACGTATTTGGATGTAAGGATCCGTGAGATTAGTTTTTGGTCTATAAATTTTTGTGATCCTCACGATTATTTAAAACATAGATTAGAATATAGTAAATGAGACTTCAAGAGAGCCTAGAGAAATGAATCAATAATGGAGAGTAGTAAAAACAAACGAGAGAAGACATGGATTTCAAATTGTCAATGCTTCTTTCAATCTCAAGAGCTTTTGTCCTGTTTTAGTGGGCTACTTTAGTAGTTACCACTAAAAATATAAAAAGATAAGGATAAATAAAACTGAACATTTCAATTAACTTCTTGATCAAATAAATATGGATCACCATAAACATTTTACTTTCTCCTCCACGAACTATCTATTTCAAAATCAATAGATTATTTCATGATATGACATCACATCAAGTAATAATTTTCAATAATAGTATTACTTGTTTCTGGAAATTTTTGAGGCATGATTAATGAAATCGTAAAGGAAAAAGACTGTTTACGTACTCATTTGAGGGGGAATGGAGTTTTTGAAGTAATTGATTGAAGAAGCTAGCAAGATGTGAAGAGAAAAGATGTTAGGATTTATATTTTCTTTGGATTTGTTCTTTTTATTTGTTCAAATATCACTACAAGAAAACGTGGCGTTAACGACCAATGTTAACGACTACAGATTCGTGGTCGTAATTTTGGAACCACTTTACGATCAACTTACGACTAAAGCACAATTGGTCGTAAATTGGTCGTAAAGTTACAACTAATACATGTAGTCGTAAATTAGTCGTTCATTAAAGACTAATTTACTACCAATGGTAGCATTGATAGTAAATTGGTTGTTTATTAATGACTAATTTACGACCAATATTACATTACGCCATAAACTTGAAACCCTAAACCCTAAACCCCAAACCTCAAATATCATATCCCAAATATCATAAGTTTTATAC
>NW_026615897.1:0-34956 GCF_000801105.2 Raphanus sativus
AGCCTAAATCTGATCCAAAGTTTCAATCTTTTTTTTTGTTTCCAGTGAAATGAATTTACAGAAAAAGTGAAATTGGAAAAACCGAACCTGAAACAGAAGGAGACATTGAGTTATTGTTTTTGTCGGAAACTACTTAGTGATTTGCATGCCGATCGTATAAAATCTCCTGATCTTCTCCAGCTATGGATCATCATCCGTTCTTTTCCTTCCTTGCACTTACGTCCTCCGTCTCTCTTACCAGAGAAAATGTTCGTTAGTCGATAACAACAACTAGAAAGATTAGAGACTTATACGAAATGTCAAAATTACCCCTGTGTCTGGATAAAACGAAACGCTGCGTTTTGTGTCTGAATGATCGATCTTAAAGCTCTGAACTTTAGATAATTTTGCATAATTCCGTTTGTTTATTTTTATTCGTAATTAAAGTTTTGAACTTTATATGAAACAGAGTTTTAGTTTAGTTAACAGAAGCCAATTCTATCAAACGTGCTTTCTGCATTGTTTCCCTTTAACAAGAGGAGAGAGCGGTGACGTCCTGTGGGAGCTTTGAGAGTCTGGTGTGAAACAAGTTATAGGACGGACAGAATGTGAAAAGTTACAACGATGATTCGTCTGATCCTGAATAGATTTAAGGTTAAAACATGGGTTTGAGATTTGCTGATCTCTTTTGGAGATGCTCTCTTTCCAGAGGAAGAAGTGAAGCAGAGGCGTTTGACAGAACTCAATGAAGAATGAAACAACAGGTTCTTCCGTTCTTGTTAAGATTCTCAGGTCGGTTCTGTTCGGTTAGTTTTGGTGGAAGGACCAAACAAAGAGAGCTCCTGATGAGACAGAACTCATGGGAAAACAAACAAAGGACACAGAGTTTCGTATGTGAGGAAGCCTCTGTTTGATAAAGAGTGTCTTATTGATGATGATGATGATATGAAATGGAGTCCTGAGATTGGTGATTTTGTGGAGGTTCGGATTGTGAAATCGACGAGATCATCTTTGTATGGAGAAGCTCTTAGCGATTAGTAAACTGTCCTTTGTTTCATGATGTTGGTGTTGATGCAAGTTGAACTTTTGTTTTGTTTGTTTTAATTTACGTATATGTTTGTAGTTATCCAAATCAACTGTTTACATGGCAGTCTCACTGGTTTGTAAACCAACAAAAAAAAAATGAATCAGAAAGGATAGAGAAAAGATTGAGAAATGTCATGTCATCCATAACCAACCATGAGTTGTCTATGGTTAAAAAAATTAGATTTATTTAGTAAAAAAAAAAATTGCAAGCTGTATACTCAAATAGCACTGGAAAAAATCAACTGTCCAGAATAATAAAGTAAATAATCTGAATTTCACCTTAAAGAACGTATGGATCCACGAATCCAAAATCTTAGTCATTCCAAAAAAAACATACACATTTGCGAGTAATGAATTTTTTTTATTTTTCGAAATCACCAAATGGTTGATTTGAAGGTGACAAGTCAATCTTGTTTTTATGTTTCTTTCTAGAGTTTTTAGTTTAAGATTTTAATTACAAACTAGGGCAGTTTATGCTCTTGAGGTAGTTTTTTTATGACTAAAAACCAACTATTATCAACTAGAACAGCTTTATCTAACTAGAGTGGTCTACAATTTAAAAAAAAAAATTACTTTTTTTTCTCTTTCTTTTTCTTCTTCGTTTTCTTCTTCATTCATTCTCTATTCTTTAGAAAATTCATATTTGATTCTTAAATTTCTTTTTTCAAATTTTTTTTATGAAATCGTTTTCTCCATCACTCGATCTATCTTTTGAGATATGTGAAGCTATAGTTTTGAGATATATTTTAGATGCCCAACATGTTCTAAAGTTATGTACATTCGTTAGTGTACATGTGTACAACAAATGTTAATGTGTAAAGTTGTATATAGTTGTGTACATTCGTTAGTGTATATGTGTACATTTGTTAGTGTACATGTGTACATGTGTACATTCGTTAGTGTACATGTGTTGAGTTAGTGTAAAACTGTGTATATGTGAATATTCAAGTGAATCATTGTACATGATAAAAATTTGTATGTACACATGAACATCATTTGGTTGTACATCATTTGGTTGTACACATGAACATCATTTGATTGTACATATTTTGATGGTGTACACATGTACACACTGATGGATACATTACGTAAGGTGGACAATCGTGGTCGTGTACACATGTGTACATTTGTGGTTATGTACATGTGTATAACCATGGTTATGTACAAGATTATATATTATTAATGTACACATATGTTCGAAACATGCTTATTGCACATGTGTACATGTTTATCCAAATGTACATGAATGTTCGATATTCCGCATCTATACCATTTTACTTGTACATGATACAAAAATTGAGTGATATTTCATGATTTTAATGTCATTGTACATGTGGATGATAAAAAAAAATCATCAGATCACTCATGACATTAAAATCATGAAATATCACTCAATTTGTGTATCATGTACAAATAAAATGTTATAGATACAGAATATCGAGGCATTCATGTACATGTAGATGTACTTATAAGAAATTACAAATGTAGAGAATATTTTGAAATGCATTACATTTTAAAATATTACAAGTAGCTCGATAATGAACATATCTACATGTACATTATACTATGGTGCAACATTCAATTAGAGAGATTTGGGTATATGTGTTTAATTAAATATTACAAGGGGTTAAAATGTAATTTCTGAAGTTTGAGACGAAATTAAAAATCAATTTTTAGTTATAAAAGTATTGAGGTTACAAAGTAAATAACAAAAATTTTAGGGACTAAATATGTAAAAATGCCCAAATTGGCCATTGTTGCTCTCAAGCTTATCATGTCAGTTTCAGAACACGTAAGAGAGACATGAAGGTCACTAAGACGTTGAATCACGACAAGGAAAGATGAGTAAAGACACAACATGGATACAACTATAACTTGAAATCACCATACACGTCACCCTTACACCACTGTGAAAATTATAGCTTGACATATCTAAAAAAATAGGTATAATAACATAGATAATGAATAAATAAAGTTTTTTTAGAAAAAAAAAATTATGAAAAAACAGAATTCATTTTGTAAAAACAATGGAAATATAAAAAAAAAAAGAAAACAAAGAAGAAGATCAATAAGAAAGAGACGTGGCCCACTTTATTTTATTTATTAAAAATAGTTTATGTCAATTCACGGAAATCTAGATTAATTTGGTTAGTTTGTAAACAAGAAAATTGATTTGGTTGAACAAAACTACCCTAGTAGCAAACCTGCCTTGTAGTGTAATAATAAACTTGAAACTGCCCTACAATGTAATATTTCTTCTTTTTTACTATGCTTTGTGTTCCACACCCTTTTATTTATGTCAACCGACAGACGAAACACTACTGAAGAAGGAAGAAAAAAAAAACATATTGTTCTGATCCATACAAGAACTATACAAATGCAAATTGCAAAATCAAGTTCAAATACAAAATGTGTTACTTATTTCTTAAAGGACACACTGAAAACGAATCCTCATTTGTCTATCTCCACAACCCATACTTCAGTTTGTTTTTTAAGCGACTATGTTAAATAGCAATGAATATACTTGCGAGTAGACTAACTAGAGGTTCACAGCTCGATACATTTTTAAATATTCTGTGTAGTCTAGGCTATAGCTATCAAGAATTTATAAACACAAATCCTATATGCTACTGGACGATTTTTCTTTAAAAAAATGATAATTTATGATAATGGTTTTTCATATATTATGCTTTGTGTTGTTACAAGTTGTGGTCTCTCGAGTATATTATACACGCATTAGGCAGAAAGTTTCTAATTAATTAATTGTGGACCGACTTTTTCATTAAACATGTGTGTACCTCGGCTTTCTATCAGACATATATTCGATTAATTAATGTGTCTTGAATATTAAGGCCAAAAGCTCATGTGACATGTGATAGTAATCACAATCCCCAACTATAAAGTTGGACTAAGTATTTCATATAGTTTAGTTTAAGTATTTAATAAGAAATGCGGGTACATAAATATCAGTAATCATACAATGGCATCGGCAAATGAAAAGTTTTAGTGGCACTGATTAGCATACATTATCATTTTCTGTGGCTGTCATGATTTGTTATCATGTATTAATCGGTGAACTTATGTTCATCATTGCTTCAAAATCTGAAAGTAGATCATGAGTTGCGTAAATGATTTATTCTTTCAATGCATTGGGTCATCTTTTTTCTTCTTCTGTTCGATCTTTAGTTGCTTTGGTCATATATGCTTGGCTAAATAAACAATGGTCCTGGGAAGTGGATCATGCTGTTGGGATCTAAACATAATAATAGCATGCACAACCAAAATGAATTGCATATATCATATATTAACGACTAATAATAGTATTGAATAGTCAATTACTATAACTCTTTTGGGCTCTCACACTAAGTTCATCAGTTAAAACGTGTTTAGAGCACAGTTTAGATTCAAATACTAACATGTTATATGTTGCTAATAGTCGATTAAAACAATAAAAGCAATGATTTTATTTTCTAAAAATGGATAAAAGAATAATGAAAGCAGTAAATAATTAGATAGAAGAGAATTGGGTGGGAGTGAGAAGTAGCTATCTAAGAGCATGCCCATTAGTGAACCCCTTGGAGGGGTTCATAGGCTTTTTTTAATAGTTTTTTGGTGGGCCCGTAAATAGTGATGAACCTGTATTTATTTTGCTCTTCCATTAGTGAACCTGAATATGGGGTCATAAGAATAAAATTAATATTTTTTAAAAACTTTTTAAAAAGTTTTTATTTAATACAATGAAAATTCAACAACATACAAAGATTATCATCTAGATTACCATATTTTTGCCATATATTTTCAACTAAATCGGCTTTCAAACGATTATGTTTCTGTTGATCCCGAAGTTGAGCTTGAATACCATGCCTATTAACGAAGTTGGAAGGGGAGTCCGTAGGTTGCGAGATATCCACCTGTGAACTCCTGCTTGACTCTCCCGACTCGAACTCAGATGTATCGGACAGAATATATGTGTTTCGTTCGTTCTCCACTATCATATTGTGTAGTATGACACAAGTTCTCATAATCTTTCCAATCTTTTCCTTGTCCCATAGTAGAGCAGGATTTTTACTATTGCAAACCTTGATTGCAAAACTCCGAAAGCACGTTCGACATCTTTTCTGGCGGATTCTTGTTTTTCAGCAAAAAGCTCAGCTTTAAGACCTTGAGGTAGTGGGATGGATTGGATAAATGTTGACCATTTTGGATAGATTCCGTCTGTAAGGTAGTACGCCATATGGATAATTGTGTGGCCGTTGACCGTGAAATTAACTTTAGGAGCTCGACCTTGTATAATGTCAGAAAAAAACTTGTGACCGATCGAGAGAACATTAATATCGTTGAGGGTACCTGGTAAACCGAAAAATGCGTGCCATATCCAAAGATCTTGTGATGCCACAGCCTCTAAGACAATGGTCGGCTTTCCGTGACCTCGTGTGTACTGCCCTCTCCAAGACCTTGGGCAGTTTTTCCACTCCCAATGCATACAGTACGTCGATGCTGCCTATTCATTCCCGGAAATCCGCGTACCTCTCCGATATCGAGTAATCATTGAAGATCAGCTCTGTGGTTTTCGTAGATACTCATCACCAAACAATTGTATTATCGCTTCGTTGAACTTCTCCAAACATAAAAGTGCGGTACTCTCACCAAGTCGGAGATATTCGTCATACGTATCTCCCGATTGACCATAATGCTAGCATACGTATAGCCGCAGTACACTTTTGAAGTGCAGAAGAGGCCGTACCTTCCGTGAGCATTTGGTCTTTGACGAAAGTATGGAACTTCATTACTCAGCGCGATCGACAATGGAAAGGAACAATGGCTTGGTCATTGAAAACGCCGCCTAAACATTTCTGGTGGGTATGTAGGATTTTCACTGAAATAGTCGTTCCAAAGGTCTTGGTGGCCTTGCTCCCTATGTCTTTCGATATACGCTCGTCTCTTCGGCTTGTTAATTTGTTGGTCGATGAAATTATCAACTTGTTGGTCGATAAAATTATCAACATGTTGGTCTAACGTATCTTCAATTAATTTATCTGCTGCATCATCTGATGAGAAAAGACATCACTTGAAACTCTTCTTTCCTTCATACAACACAAAAGAAAAAAAAAATTAATTTTTTAAAAAATGACAATCTTCACTACATTTTAAGTGAAACAAACATATATCAAAAAAAAAAAATCACTAGTCCTAAACAGAAACATATATTTTTTAAAAAGAAAAAAATCTTCATTAACTCTTTATCTTTGAAAAGAAACATATCTTTTTAAAAAAAAAAAATATCTTCACTAGTCTAATAAAAGAAACATATATTTTTTAAAAAATATATAAATCTTCACTAGTCTAAAATAAGAAACATTTTTTTATAAAATAAAATTTTTTTTTTATTCTTCATTACTTTTATAACAAAACATATCTTGTTAAAAAAAATATATATATATCTTCACTAGTTTAAAATGACAAGAGAGAGGTAGAGAGATAGAGGAGAAGAAATTATTTGATACTGTAGTCTATGTAATAAAATGACTAAGAGAAATAGAGATTGATAGTTGAGTGTATACTTGTCTTGATAGTTGTCTTCAAAGTTGTCTTGACAGGGTTATGTCGAGAGCTAAGAGAAGAGTAAGAGTAAAGAAGAGTAAAGGAAAGAGTAAAGACTGAGCAAAGTCGAGAGTAGTATGTTGACAGTAGAGGAAATAGTAGAGTAAAGAAGAGTGAAGAGTGAGCAAATTTAAGAAACAAACACATGCTTAATATATAGAGTAGGCAGAGTGGATACAAGTTCAATGTGGTTGCTACCCGTGAGCAACCAAACAAGTACAAAGTTAAACATAAAGACAAGTACATTCCCGTGAATTGAAATGAAGTGTAGACAGAAACAAAACACTACACTTTCCCGTGACACAACCATAAAGCTAAACATAATAAAACAAGTGCATTCCCTTCCTTCCTGCCAGACAACTTGAACTCCACCCCGTGACCTGCAACAGAAAAGAAAACAAGAAACTAAATGAAACAGCAATCAATAGAAAACCGAAACAGCAACCAAATAAAAGCAACATGAACCACAACAGCAAGCAACCACAACAGCAAGCAACCAAAACAGCAAGCAATCCAAACAACAATGTATATCTATCAACCTATCAACATGAACCACAACAGCAAGCAACCAAAATAAAAGCCAAACAGGAAGCACAAACCCATCTCAAATCATTTCAGAAATGAGTTTGTCTATGAGTGTGATTTCCTTTGCAGATAGATGGGTAGGGTCTTTGGCAAGGAGACGCTCTAGGACTTTCTGTTGCTGTATCTCCTTTTTCACAGCAAGCATGCTATGTATCTCATCGTAACCCTTGCCTCTTGCGTTTGGCTGCTTTGCAAGCCTTGACACCAGGAGGCCGAACCTCCGCACCTTCCTCCTCAGCCACCACCTCTGCAGCTTCCTTACTTTTCTCTTGGGACCTTCTTTGGGAACACCGAGTGATTTCCATTTTTGATCGAACCGAAGTTCCCTCCAACAATGTTCAAGTGTGAACTTGATGCCAAGGTCATTGAAGAAGATGTCATGGGCAGCCTTCATGACATCATTCTCGTTTTGGCCACTCGCTTGCTCCCTCACTGCTGCTTCATAGCACCCCACAAACTTGCACACCTGCTCATTGATTCTTCCCCACCTCTGCTTACACTGACTCCATTCTCTAGGAACGGCGCCACTGAGCACAGGGCTTGCGTTGACGTAATCCACTATGCGCTTCCAAAACGCTCCGGCCTTCTGGTCAGTGCTCATGATGGCATCCTTGCTGGTGTTCAACCAAGCGCTGATGAGCACAACGTCTTCTTTGATTGACCACTTTTTTCTTTGAAGAGAGGTTTGGGAGGTTTGGGGAGGATGTTCCATTTTGGTTTCGGTTTGGGTTTGATATGTGTGTGTTTTACATGAGGATTTGCTATCTTTTTAAAACTAGTTTTGGCTACTACATTAAACTCTAACAACCAAACATTCATTAGACAACAACTCTCTATCGCAAATGCATTAAACTCTAACAATCAAATCACAGCAACCAACCACAAAACAGATACAATTTATTATCGTTATTAAGAGAACTAGTTCTACTTGTACTTGTACTTTAAAGTTTTAGTTGTATTTTAAACTTGTAGTTTTAGTTAATTTATAGACTGAACTACTTGTAGTTCAGTTTATATACGGTTAACATATTAAAAAAAAAAACACAAACATGATTCGAACCAGAGAAACAGAAACAGAAACATTTACCTTTGCTTTTCAATCGAAGCAGACCATCTCCAGGTCAGCGACCTTCACTCTGAGAGCATCCACCTCGCCCGAGAGGCTTTTAACCTGTTCCTGTACATGTAAACAACAACATCAAAACAGCATCAAAACGTTTTCTTTAACTAAACTATGAAACAACATCAAAACAACATCACTAACCTCTAGTGACTCAATCTGTTGATTGAGGATGGGCACCTCCTTCATCACCTTCTCAGCTTTCTCCAGGCGGTTAGTCAGCTTCTCGATCTCCTCCTGGACACCATGAACCCAAGGCTGACGATAATGGAGCCCATCAGGCTTGGTTAACCCATAAGAAAAAGAAAACTCATCAAAATCAATAAAGAAAAGAACACAAAAAAATATAACAAAGATAGAAGGAGTTGTTTACCTCGTAGTTTATGCATGTGAAGAACCGCTTCCCAGGAAGAGTGTCTTTCTCCTCCTTCGCCTGAACCTCGTCAATCATCCTCCCACCACAGTAACACCTTGTTGGTATCCCGTACTCTGAATCAGCAACATACATCAAGCTGTTGTTGTACTCAATGTTCCTCTTCATGTCTCTTCTCTCTGCTGCGGGATCCATCTCTAGCACAAACAAATCATTCACAAAACTCATTAGCTCAATATGATGAAAACGAAACAATAAACCCGTCTACACAATTTAAAACCATAAAACGAAACCAACACTATCGATTAAGAACCGTAACCTGTAAAACCCCAAATCAATTTCGAACCCTAAACCCTAAATCCCCAAATCAATTTATAAACCCCGATAAACCAACCATAAATCGATTTAACTCCCCCAATACAACCCGCATGACGCTTAATCGAAAGCCCCAACTCGATTTTGAACCCCCAATGAAAACCCTAAATCGATTGAGATTCCCCGAGACCCAAAACGCTTCAAAATTGTGGAGAATCTACTCGATACTGACCTGAGCTCGTGGAGGGGACCGTTCGTCGTCGATTTGATGGTCAAAAGCTTCGGAAATCGCCGTCGCACCAGAATCGCCTCGCAATCGCCTTTCAGAGAACCAAACCCTAGGTATCGAAGAAGAAATGAAAAATGAAAGGACTCGGTCAATGCTTCGCGTAAACTCGAAAACGCGGGCCAATGGGGAACCAACACGTGTCTTGAACCCGGCTAAGAACGGATCATGCGTAAGACTCGGGTCACCGAAATTAGCCCATTTTCGATTTATTTTTCCCTGCCCGGCCCTATGAACCCGAGCCCATGGACCCTTTAAAAACCCCCAATGGGCATGCTCTAATGTCTAAAAACGAGACGAGACAAAACGGCCTAAGCGTGGCGCAATAGCCGCTCCTAGTTTATGTCCCCTCATTTATTCCTCCATTACAAACCACAACATTTATTTTCTTTGCTTCTTGGATTAATATAAACGTCAACTTAGATTTATATTCTTTCTGTTTCATAGTACAAGATGTTTTTGAAAAAGTTTTTATGTTTCAACTTGTATTTTGGTATATCAATACTTATTTTATCTTTACTAATATTAGTTACCCAATAATATTTTTCTGCATTGTTTATGATTGGTTAACTTATTTTCAATTTATATGAATGATAATAAGATTTTTTAAAAAAGATTTTAATTTTTGTGCATTCAAACAAAACATCTTATGGAATAGATGGAATAGATGGAGTAGATTTTAAAATTATAAATTTGATGTTACAAAATATAATATTACATTCATGTTTAAGTCCACTTCTATTCAGCTGGCTCTTTTAAATAAACTAAATAGGATTGTCTACAAATTTTAATATTTTAATTTTATGTTAATTTAAAAATCTTAGATGAAACTAAATCTTTAAATGTAAGGTCTCAGTAAACACCTAAAACTATGATTAACTCCGGTCTTTTAACTGAGATTATTAGTTTTGGTTAAGAGACGGTTTTTATTTTTTCTTAGATTTTAACTAAAAAAATCTAAGAATTGTCTTTTAAATAAGAGATAAAAACCGTTTTTAGTCGAAAAACATAAAAAATAAAATTAAAAATTAAAAAATGTTAAATCATGAATTAAAAATTTCGGAGCTAAAAGACCGGGGTTAATCATGTCTTAAGATTCATGTCCGCAAAACAACAAAAGCAGAAACAATGAAAAAACATGCAAATTTGCTTGAGATTTATTACTATATAAAATATATCTCTTATTTATTTCACATAATAATTATTACTCTTTTTTGACAACTAATAAATATTATTTTTATTCACAGTTTATTTGTTATGAAAGTGTGTTTAAAATCTGAAAATTTATCATAAGAAGTTATTTTCTTAGTAATAACTAGATATGTATTATTTCATTAAGCAATCTATATAATGTATGGTTTTTGGAAATATATCAAAGTAAAATGATAATTATTTAATAGTATATTTACTTTAGTATTTTCATTAATAAATGGAAAATAAAAATTATATACCAACACTATAGCGAAAACAAGATAAGATATATCAATAACAAAACCTTAGGTACATATGTCTAAAATTAGTTTCCTTGTAATTTACTGATTATTCATTTAATTATTTAACTAGATATGAAAATTATATAAGTTTTATAAAACATAATATTTTATCCTAAATTACTTTATAATTTATGTATTGAGGATCTAAACTAAAATATAAATGTTGATATATCCTTCTTATCACAATAAATATATTTAAAATTTTATGATAAATAATAATAATTGTAGATATTATCACACTTATTAAAATTGTAAATACACATTTTTGTAATACAAAATTGGTTCCTCTAGTCAAATACATGCACGTCATCTTTATAAATTTATATTTTAAAATAATCTATTAAGAAATTTCTTAAAATGATTTGGTTGATATGTTATGTTTCTAGTAACAATCTGCGTGGTGACAACTCAGTTAGCAATTCAGTATCATTTATATGAGAGAGTAAAGTAAAGATATGTGGAATTCAAAATTTAACATTAATAAGCGAACGTTTTTTATTTTAGTCGAATAGTGATAATAATTAGATATAACTTTATTGTTACTCAACTTTTAAATAGGAATTAACTGTTTTGGTTATTTTAATGTTGAATATTATTATATTTAGTGATTGACTGTTTTAGTTGTTATTTTTGATATACTTACTTATTAGACAATGATGATATATCTACAGCTTGACAAAAAAAATTCTATCTAAGCGGTTTAAAGTGGATTTTATATCATTTATTCCTCTGTTTCGGCACCCATTGACAATGACATAACCATAGCTTTAGCTCCACAAATATTTGTTTCTCTCACTTTCTCTTCATGCATGGCTTTTGAGATTTGAGAAACCTAATTCTCTATTATCTCCTCCTTTTTTCATGTGCTTTGGCATGGTTAGCTTCTTTTGGTGTGTGTTCATGTATTTTCCGATAATCTAAGACTTTTCCGGTATTCTTGTTGGGCCATCTTATTTTATGGATTATTGGGTCGCGGGTTTCTTGGTTTTGACGGCCGGTATTATTCTCCGTTCACGGCTCTGGTTTCGTCTAAGAAAATGGAAAACGAGAGATGGAGAAGAAGAAGAACAAGAGAAAGAGACGAAGAAGGCTATGATTCCGAAGGGAAGCTTAGGATGGCCGGTGATCGGAGAAACCCTAGCCTTTATTGCTTGTGGATATTCTTCTCGGCCTGTTACCTTCATGGACAAACGAAAGTCTTTGTAAGTCTTTTACTATCAATCCCTTTGACCAGATTTTCTTAAAGCATTTTTTCTTACAAATCCTTTAATTAAAAAAGATTATGAATTAAAAATCAACACGATTTCTAAAAGAAAATTGTTTCACATCCTCAAAACTTTCTTCAATTTCTAACCCTTTAATTATATCTGCTGGCAACAAAAAATCAGTGTGTGTTATCTGCGTTATTAATCTAGTGATTTCGTTTTGTTTATTGGATTACTTGGAAAAGAAACGTTTTGATAGACAATAGTACACGTCCACATCTACATATACAGCAGTTTTTATAAATAAATAAATTAAAAACCAAATGACTTATTGCAGTCAACCAAGTAAATGCTAACTTAAAATGCTTCATTCTGAATTTAGTCTAGTGAAGCCTCTCCCCTATTTGTATTCTTATTAGTCAATATTCAAATATGCACCAATTTATTGTAATTTAATCGAAAACTAAAACACCCAATTAACTCCAATTACAATCAATTTATCTCATTTCTAGGCAAAGAAAAAAGTTTCAGGGGATCATATAGTGATAATGAATTTGTAATTTGTTTATATACGAATTACTCTTTGGGGTGCGAATATATAAATTAAAAATTTTGCACATAACATAATTTGAATGATTATAAAAGACTGACAAAACCAACCTGTCTTCATCTTCTTGGCCATATACAGCAGCAAAATAGTTTTAGCAGAGGATCTTGTTTCTTTTTTATGATTGAGTTCACTTCATTTCATGTGTCATCTTTATCTCTTCTGTTTTTTTTTTGTCAAACTATCTCTTCTGTTTTATATATTATTTTCCTGTGTTATTATTATAACATATGTGTTGTTTTTTTGAACTTCTAACATATGTGTTGTTATTATTATAATATATTACAAACTAAACATCGTTGTTGTGCTATTCTGCGCTATTCATTATTACTTTCTGCATACTAATAAAATTTCAAAGATATGTTCTCTTGTTAGCTTCTGAGAAATCTTATCAAGAAAATTATAGGTTTTTATATCCATTCTATATCTCAACAAGTAACTAAAATTTAATAATTTTTTGTCTTTAATTAGCGTAAAATTTTCATATCAAATGATTTACCTTTTTTGAAATGTGGGAAGAGGATGCATTTTCTTTTTATTGGTTAAACTAGTAATATCATGTGGGTAATTCTTACGGAAATCCTTCTACATGTAAACCATCCAGGTACGGGAATGTGTTCAAGACGAACATAATAGGGACACCAATCATAATATCGACCGATGCAGAGGTTAACAAAGTGGTGCTCCAAAACCATGGCAACACATTCGTCCCTGCATACCCTAAGTCAATCACTGAACTACTTGGAGAAAACTCTATTCTCAGCATCAATGGACCTCATCAAAAGAGGCTACACACGCTCATTGGCGCATTCTTTAGATCTCCTCACCTCAAGGAGAGGATTACTCGAGACATTGAGGCCTCGGTAGGTCTAACTTTAGCTTCTTGGTCTCACCTTCCCGTGGTTCATGTCCAAGACGAGACCAAAAAGGTATTGTTATAAGAACCCATAATATTTGTTTGAAACTCATGTAACATGTTATATTTGTCTGAATTTAAGTATGCTTTTAACATCTTGATCTCGCAATGTTTTTATTTTTTTGTAGATGACGTTTGAGATATTAGTAAAACTGTTGATGAGTATATCACGTGGTGAAGATTTAGATATTCTCAAGCTTGAGTTCGAAGAATTCATCAAGGGTTTGATTTGCATCCCCATCAAATTCCCTGGAACTAGACTTTATAAATCCCTAAAGGTCTAAGCATATCGTTCCCTTGTTCTTATGATAGCCATTGATTAACTCGCTAGCTAGGATCGTGTTCTCGAGAAGTAGTCTCCCCTGTACAAACGCAGTTTGACTAGGTAGAATAAGATTAGGAAGGATGGGTTTTAATCTTTTTACCAATAGTCTCGAGATGACTTTGTATACTGTGTTTAAGCAGGAGATAGGTCGAAAGTCCGTCATCTTCGATGCACCCGGGAATTTAGGAACCAATGTGAGTATTGTTGCGTTAAGCGAGTACGGAAGCAGTCCCGTTTGGAAAAAGTGAGCGATTGACGCACAGACCTCATCCCCCACAGACTCCCAAGCCGCTTTGAAAAAACCTGAGGTTAGTCCGTCTGGCCCTGGAGCCTTGTTTGGATTCAGTTTGAACATCATAATCCTGATCTCCTCCTTTGTCGGTATGTTTTTCATCTTTTCACATTGATCAGGTGAGACAGTGAAGTTTAGGAGATTCTGGAACCAATCCCGTGAGGAGTAGATTGAGAAGGAGATAGAAGTCGGGCCCAGAACTGAGCAGAAGTGAGACACAGCTAGGTTACTCATCTCCATAGGATCTGTTATCCAGACACCTGAAGCATTGAGGAAGGCTCTGATTGCATTGTAGCTCATTCTCACTTGACATATTCTGTGGAAGAAGGTAGTGTTAAGGTCTCCTTCTCTTAACCAGTTTATTCTTGATTTTTGCCTGAAGTATAGCTCTTCGATTTCCCTCAAAAAATTCCATTTTTGGTGTAGGTCTCTTTCCTCTTGGAAGGTTGTTGACGTCGGGTTCTGAAGCGCCTGGACCTGCACACATTGAAGCAAACTGTGAGTTTCACTAACTCTCTCTTGAATTTGTGAATAGTTCTCTCTGTTTATTTTTTTTAATTCACTCTTAATTTGTTAAAGCCTTCGATACTCTCTCTTGGGAGTTCCTGTTCTCTTGTCTTACCGGGTTGGGCATTCCGGACCTGTTTGTGCACTGGCTGAGATCGTGTATCTGTTCAACAAACTTCATGGTCGGTTATAATGGGACGGTCAACGGCTACTTCAAAGGTACTAGGGGACTTAGGCAAGGGGATCCCTTATCCCCTTACCTCTTTGTCATCGCCATGAACTGTCTCTCACATATGTTAAACGCAATCTCGACTCAGTCACGGTTCAAATATCATCACAACTGCAAGAAGATTAAACTGACGCACCTTTCATTCGCCGATGACCTGCTAATCTTCATTGAGGGCAGTATCGACTCAGTGCAGTGTGTTCTCCAGGTCCTCAGGGAATTCGAGGAAAGGTCGGGCCTAGCTGTTAGCATGCAAAAAACATGTTTCTACGCATCAGGTTTGACAGAAGAGGAGATAAGTACGATACAAGCTTCAACGGGCATGGCATGTGGCAACTTACCGTTTCGTTACTTGGGAGTACCGATGAACTCAAGGAAACTGTCACTTGCAAACTGTCAGCCTCTGCTCCACCAAATCAAGCTCAGATTCTCCTCCTGGTCAACAAAAACTCTTTCTTTCTCAGGGAGACTTATGCTAATAAAAACTGTCATTTCAGGAATCACTACCTTCTGGTGCTCCTCTTTTGTCCTCCCAAAAGCATGTGTTGAGAAGATAAATTCGATGTGTAGTGCTTTCCTGTGGAAAGGGAATCTTGACGGTCACAATACGGCGAGGGTGGCTTGGTCGACAGTGGTGAAAACTAAGGAGCAAGGTGGTCTCGGGGTGAAGGATCTCCAAACATGGAACACAGCATGCTGTCTGCGACTGATATGGCTCCTGTTCTTCAGACCCAACTCGGTGTGGGTCTCCTGGTTCAAGGAGGTCATTCTCAAAGGATCAGTAAGCAATTTTTGGACAACTAAGCCATCTCAAAACTTTTCCTGGCTAGCAAACAAGTTATTGAAGCTTAGGAGTATTGCTTACCCGTTAATTCGCTTGAGAATTCAGAATGGGGAGAGTGGCAGGTTTTGGATAGACAATTGGAGCCCATTTGGAAGCTTGCTGGAGTACTTGGGGGGAGGAAGAACAAGACTAGGTATCCCGCACAATTCAACTGTGGCCTCTCTTCATAGGAATGGATCATGGAGGCTACCTGCAGCAAGAACAGATAATCAGTTGCAGGTGCTCTCCTTTATCACAACGATCCAATTCAATGAACAGCCTGATAACTATGAGTGGGAGATAAACGGGAAGCGTAGTGAGAAGTTCTGTACGGGAGAGGTATACCACTACCTTAGACGAGAGGAAGAGAGAGTGAGATGGTTTGCTGCTGTCTGGTCGTCGAGAAGCATCCCTCGACAGAGTTTCCATGCTTGGTTGGTTGTACTTAACAGGATCCCCACTAGAGATAGGTTGATTAGTTGGGGGCTCCAAGTCCCTCCCTTATGCCTCCTCTGTAACATAAAGGATGAATCAAGGGACCATTTATACTGGGAGTGTGATTATGCTTACGACCTTTGGAGGATCGTTGCGGGAAGATGTCGATTCATACCTGATCGCGATTGGGAGGACTCGCTGGAACAGATGGTCTCCTTGCCACCGCCGGCTGCTACACGATCTCTGATCCTTCTTGGTTGGCAAGCCACAATGTGCTGGATTTGGAATGAGCGAAACGCGAGATTGCATGCGAACCAGTTCAGGTCGATCGATGCACTCTTCTCTATAATAGATCATCAGGTGAGGAACAAGTTACAGAGCTTCAGAGAGACAAACCCCAGGAGGTCTTCGGAGATGATGCAACAATGGGTTAGATGATCATTCTCAATTGATGGTGGAGTTGCAAAAGCTTAATCGCTCTGGTTGGATTGAGCGAAACTACTGGAGTATCGGAGAAGATGTTTAGGCACTGTGGGCCACAATTGTATTGGGCTTGGTCGGAAATTACTAGGGCTTGGGTTATTATGATATGAGTTTATTGGGCTATGGGGCTCTTTCACTAGTGCATTAGTCATTTGTAAAACTTTTTTTCTTTCCGCAATTTATATTAAGAAGCCTGTTACAAAAAAAAAAAAAAAAAGGTCTAAGCATATCAATGAGTCATAACTTTTTTTTGTTTCATATTCGCATGTAACTTGCAAGTTTTTAATATATATTCTATGTTGCATTAATCGTGCAGGCGAAAGAGAGGCTGATAAAGATAGTTAAGAAGGTTGTGAAGGAGAGGCAAATGGCTACTACGGATACGGTGAGGAAGACTTCTCCAGCGAATGACGCGGTGGATGTGCTATTAAGAGACGTTAGTGACGGTGGTAGTTCAGATACGCCATCTCAGCCTTTGGATTTCGTCAGTGGGAAGATCGTAGAGATGATGATACCCGGAGAGGAAACAATGCCAACGGCAATGACCTTGGCTGTCAAATTCCTAAGTGACAATCCCGTCGCTCTAGCCAAACTCGTGGTACGTATTAATATACAAACTTACACAGCACCCACACGTGTGTGTGTGTCTGTATGCAAACTGCCGACGTATGTGAACCATAGATTCGATTTTAGGGGATTTTAACGGCTGCGATTTAGTTGTAGAAGGGGTATTATGGTGTGGGGCAGGGAAAAGAGTTTTGACTTGTGTCCGTGTCACGTCACTATCGAAAGTCTTCTCGACTGGACACACGATTATACGCACGTGTGGAAAGGGATGAGACACGTGAGAGTATACTAACCGTAGGATTAGAAAAAAAATTGGAGTGGATGGCTGTCAGAAGAGGACGATTTGAGTTAACGCATGTCTGTACGAGTCGTGTCAAAACAGCGTTTGCGTCACCGAAAACGCCTTGTTTTCAAATTTATCATTAATGTTTCAATCAAAACGCGTTATCTAATATTTTTTCCTTTTCAATATTTTCAGATTTTTTTTGTTGTTAAAGATGTTTTAGATTATTTTTTTTGGTTAATTTTGTCGATGTGTCAAGCTTTTTTGATTAATTGAAAGGAGGAGAATATGGAGTTTAAGAGGCGTAAATTGGAGTCAGGAGAAGAATACAATTGGTCAGACTATATGTCTCTCTCTTTTACTCATAATGTGAGTTTCATTAATTAAAATACGTTACCTTTATAAATTACTACTACTGATTATCTATTTTTTTTTGTTTTGAACACATTTCTGATTATCTATTTATTTATAGAAAAGTACTAAAGAAGTTGATCAAAAGGTTAATCTTCTTGTTTTCTAAGTTTTAATTTCTTATTGTTTTTTTCGAAATACAAACAGGTGATAAATGAAACGCTGAGGATGGCTAATATCATTAACGGTGTGTGGAGGAAGGCTCTCAAAGATGTAGAAATTAAAGGTTAACTAGATTCAGTTACCATTATATAAAATCACCGATTAATTATTTAAATTTAATTGAAATGAAATCAAAAGCAGTGGCATGCTTCTCCTATTTGAACTGAATCTATTTAGTGATAATACGCTGATTCTGATAACTAGGTATAAATTCTGGTGGGTGAATGGCAGGTTACTTAATACCAAAAGGATGGTGTGTATTGGCATCATTCATATCGGTTCACATGGATGAAGACATTTATGAGAATCCCTATCAATTCGATCCGTGGAGATGGGACGTACGTGACTATTTCCTCTCATTAATGTCGTTATAATGTAGCTATAATTTATAAACATCGTGAGTTCGTTTAGTTCGACAAATGTCACGTACTAATGCTTATCTTCTTAACCAGAGAATTAATGGATCGGTAAACAGTAATGTTTGCTTCACACCCTTTGGTGGTGGACAAAGGCTATGTCCTGGTTTAGAACTATCGAAGCTCGAAATCTCCATCTTTCTTCACCAACTCGTAACCCGATACAGGTAAACCGATAAATATCTTGAAATTTTCAAGTGTTCCGCAATAAATCCGTTCCACATGTAACTTTTGTGGGCTGTACTAGTAACATAGCCCATGTTTAAATACAGTAATGTGTACAACTGTATAAGTCGTGGACGACAAAAAGAGTTACGTTGGTATTCTTACCAAAACGTATTATCTATGTGTTTTGATGGATATACCAGATTACTTTTTTTTTGCAACTGACACATTACTATATATTTTGATGAAACTATTTATTTGTAATGATATACTTGTAGCTGGAGAGCCGAGGAAGACAAGATCGTGTCATTTCCAACAGTCAAGATGAAGCGGAGGCTTCCCATCCGAGTGGCTCCCGTCGAGAGAACCTCTCATATCCCAGTCGAAGATCATTAGATAACAGATTCTTGAAAAGAACGAAAGTGTTTAGGCAAAAGGAGGCAGATAAGCAAACAAATATATTTTGTAAAATAGCAAAGAAGAGAAGCAAACAATATTGGTGGGTAAGGCAGAAAGAGCCATACGTACAGCTAGTGATGGCTCAAAGATGAGGGATTCTAATTATTTTGTATATTTTGTCATGTCAAATTATAAGCGTTGGTTAGGTTGTCCCTTTCTCTTTTATTTATAGTACTAAAGCCAAACGCAACTTGAGATATGTATGTATGGGTTGTATGTAAACTAATATGGTTCCTATGCATGTGTTCTAAGTTAATTATAGCTCTATCGAGTTTCTTGTTTTATGCTCTAGAATTTTTATCTGTATTCCGATTTCAATAATTTGTTATTGTCGGTTTGTCATGGTTACTGAAAATTGATTTCTATGATAACGAAGAAAATGCATGTTTTACTTCAACCGACGATGCAATACAATAATATAAGTATAGATATGTAGCAAGTATTATAAATCTAGTATGTGATACTAAAAGATATATAGTATGTGATATTAAAAGAGTATAATTTGGTGGGTGATGATGAGAATAGATTGAAATTTATTGCGGCCATAGTAAGGACAATGCCATGCACGAAAGACGAAACATGTCCATGGGGAATACACGTGCATGTGTGTACTTCGACCCACCTTATAATTATTTCTATTATTATCAATTTGTGGAGTTTTCTTATGTCAACTTCGACATTGCCAATTTTTATTTATTTGTTTACTTAGGAGTGGTTTTTATTAATCTACTTTATTGATGTTATGTTATAATTATTAACTAAACCTTATAATGTGTGAAAAAAGTCTTGTAGAGAGAAGTGAGAGCTAGAGAGAGAAAAAAAAGAAAAAAGAATCGCTTGTCTTCTTCGGCCGACGGTTGAGGCTCCCATAGCCACCGTCGGCCGGACTCCTTTCTCCATCTGTGTTGTTCTATCTGTATAGTATATATAGCTTCCGGCGATTCACCTTTTTCCCGTTGGTGGTGGTTCGGCTTAGTTTCTGGGAAGCGGTGGCTTCGGTAGCACCGGTTTCGCCGGCTTTTGTCTCCGGGAGGCGGTTCCCGCTCCGTCATCGTCGGCTATTATTAGGGTTTTCCGTTCGTTTTCTTCGATCTATGAATCTGAGGCTTATATGTACTCTGCCTCTCGATCTCTGTCTGGAGCTGCATGTTGTTATGTTGGCAACGGAGGATCAATCGTAGGAGTTTTAATCTAATGAAGATTTCATAGATCCGTCATGTTCCAACAGCTCGGAAGGAGCAGTGTTGGAGTTAGTTGAAGGATGTTATCCCGTATATGAATCCGCCGCCGACGGCGAGACGTCGTGCCGCTGTTTCTGAAGCCGGAGGAAGAAGGGTGTCTCTCGTCTAGACGCGTGGCGGCTTGCTTGACGTGTGGTCGTACACGTGGGAAGGAAAGGCGGTCTTGTTCTAAAAATGGGCTCGGTTGGGCTTTGTCATTTAGACCATTGGTTTGGTTCTCTGTTAGTGGGCTTGCGGGTGGCCTTTTAAGACCTGTAGTCTATGTCCTGCTTTGTTGGGCCTTATGTTTTGTAAAATTAGTTTGTACTCCTTTGGCCTTTGGCCTTTTATTATAATATATTAAGATGGCAAAAAAAAAGTTATGTTATAATTATTCAAATGTAATTATAAGCAAGTTAATGATTAAATTATTTTTATACTCTCATCGTTTCATAATACTTGATGTTTTAGAAGGATAATTTTGTTTCAAATTAGTTGAAGTTTTGAGATTTTAAGGTTACTTTAACTTTATTGGAAACTGTTCAGCCAATTAGATTTCACAGTCTTTTTTATTATTGGTTAATTGATTTTAAAATTATATCTTTAAAATATTTTTTATTAAAAAATACAATTTTCTTAATCTTTGTGAACTATGATAAAACATCAAGTATTATGAAACGGAGGGAGTATTTTTTTGGAGACGGGATAATGGAGAAGACATCAAACTAAATTGTTATCTTAAAGCCACTTGAAACGTCTTAAGTGGTAAGAAAATGCACGGGTTTTATGGTAATTAATTATTTGATCTAAAAAGTTTTTGGGATCACATCACGGTTATATAAAAAACACTCTCTGAAAATGCTTTATAAAACTTACATAGAAAAAAAAACATGACAACTCGTCAATACAATATAGTAATATCTGAATAATTACCCTCGAAAGGAAGATATATCGAGAAGCATGTGTTCTGAATTGTTGGTAGGCCTAATATATATGACGTAAATGCCCAAAGTTAGCCTACAATGGCCCATAATTGTCCACTTTATTTCCAATTTCACACTAAAATATTTTGGACTTTATAACTTATGTTGATGGACCAAGAATTCAAGTTAGAAACTTCTATTTATAATTTTATATTTCTGTTGGTTTAACCGTCTAAATCGAGATAGAAACTTTTTTTTGGTCAACAAGATGGAAACTTTTTTATTTCGTTCTGCTAAATAGAAATATAGCTATTACAAAAATAAACTTTTCCATTGAAACAGTAAAAATGAGGATGGAGTTAAGATTATGCATAATTAACCAATATAGCAAAATGATTTAAGAAATTGAAATTTCGATTAGAACACACGGACATACAATATCTTGAGCAATTCTTTCGATGTTTTCCATCGGCAGCAGTATTACAGTACATGACAAACATAATACTACTGTAAATAAAAGAACACTTTAAATATACATGTCCTTGTAATGTTTGGGTGAAAAATACTTAAGAATTTTCTGTCTATAATTTTAATTGTAAAGAAATCTTTATTTTAAACTAAATTCTTCTACAGTCAAAGTCAATATCTGGATGACTATGTTCAGATGATGATTACCAGTACGTGAAAATGTTTAAGGTTGTGAAGATTTAACTTTATATTAAGCAAACTGCATATGTTAAACCAAGTAATGATGGTGAGCGTCAACGTAGTAATATATATTTCTAATATGTTTTTTCTTAATCTGGGGTATCCCGGGTCTCCCGGACCGAGATCCAGACTAATCTCCAAGGGGAAGTGCAGCCCACGGATAGATCATCTCTCCGGGTTTTCAAATGGACCGAAAACATGGTTCATATCCGCGTGGCCACAAATCAAGGTAATTTGAGTGGTAACGGATTCGAACTCAGGTCTCTTAGGGATTCTAGAACGCTATGTACCACCCGACGACTAACTCGTAGTTATATTTCTAATATGTTGATAAGAATGATGTTATTATTGCTACGTGCTTACATATGTCTCTTTGCATAGTCAATTAGACCCATCGGTATCGATTACTATGTTCAACGGCATGGTCTTTGTGCATCATTTGTTTTTTCTCATGGCAAATACCAAATGTTGGAGATAATGTTAAATAATACGTTGTCTTTGATATGGATCATCGGAGAAAATATAATAAGATAATGGCTTGCAATAATCCGTTAAATTATGTAAATGTGCGGTACCATACTGACTCCACTAAGCTCATAAGCATAAGTCTCCTTAATGACCGTTAATATATCATTTCCTGCAAAGCCTTTTGTCTAAGAAAGATGAACCAATACATGCGCGATTAATTGAATTACTTCGACAGTAAATTATTTTTCAACGAAACTCAAATGACTCCGATCCTTTGGTGTCGGTGTATATGTTACCTATGATTGAACCAAACATGTGTAGTAGATGATGAATTCTTATTTGTGAAGCAATGTGTGGTGACTGGTAACATTGCATGTACTAGCTAGTGGTCCGTAAATGTTGTTGGGCTAGTATTAATAGATCGGAAGCTATAATTCTTTTTTTTTTGGTCAAACGAAATATATAATTCACACGACAGTTTCGTTACAAAAAGTTTAAATTCGATCAACAACAGGAAAAAACAATCATCTGATTGAGAAAATAAGCTCAACGGAACGGACAACGGTAGATTTTTCTATAACGGTAATTAGCTTTTGTTCTAATCACAACATGTCTCATATGCTAAGCAATTATTATGTTTATAATTCATGATTACAAATTACTGTACTTCCATAATGTTGTAAATGGCTGAATTTGGTTCTAAAAAGTTTTATTTCTTTAGTGGAAAAGTTTGAAAAAAAGAAACAAAAGAGGGTTTAAAGCAAATAGAAAAAGTTAATAAAAAAGAAAGAAAAAGGTAATAAAAAGGGAAACAAGCTACCTGAAAAGGGTCGCAACTCGCAAGGAAGAGTCAGAGGCGCGAAGGCTAACGAACTATTAACGTGGCGCCAAATCAACTGTCAGGAGGATAGGATCCAACCGAGATATCACTTTACCGAGTGGTTAGAAAAAGTTACAGTTTTCTCGGCGTCAGTGATTTAATGAGTTTTTTTGGTCTAACAATTTAAGAATGAGTTATTTTCAATTACATTAATGAAACTATACAAGTATACATAATGCCTTTACCAATTTAATTCTGACACAGCATAACAGCCTTTAGCGCCAGAACCGTGCTCTGTTCAACAGCAACAAACCAATAGCATCAGGTTTGTAAATTGGTTACGTCTTTTTTTTTGGTTAACGTCTTCTTTTTTAACTTTCCATAAATAGTAAAAGCTATACTCGGAATAAAGCAATACCATATTACAAATTTATGCTGCCCTTCCTTAACCATACAATGATACATTAGTTTGTTGTAACTAAGTTACTAGATGAAAAATATTATATTATGATGAAGTATTGCTTTCGAAATAAACAACAGAATGTCAAAAGAAGAAAAAACAACAGCAGATTTGTGTGTTTATCTAAAGATAGTGATATGCTAATAGATTCTTATAGAATTTTCATATGTACTATAGGAAAAGTAAAACAAAAAGTAATGCTTCAAGATATAGATAATCGCAGATTTGAATGTACAAGAATGAAAATCTACTTTATATATGTCTTGGGAACAAGCGGAAGATCGGAAAATCCGACAGACGTAATCTCATTTAGGTTAGAGGCGTGGGAGAAGAGTCTTTCTCCCTCTAATAAAAAAGGCAATAGTGAATAAGAAAAGAACAACTCATAGTAACGGAGTCCAATTAAAGGTGTGTGGAATCTTGTGGGTTGGTGATTGTCTAACTAAAATTCAACTACCACTTAACATAGAACATGATAACGCGACTGAATAAGCTTTACTTTGTAAAACCTAATTGTATATTGACGTTAATAAAGAGAAACACAATGCTGAGACAAGAGTAAAGCATGTATAAAACAAGATTAAAGGAAAAATATAGTGTACAAAAAGTAATATATATATATATATGATATGATATTATATTTTGTTTGTGTGTATCAAGATTTTCAATGGTTACACAATTTAAGACAATGGGATAAACAAAAACCTAACAAAACTGAGACACAATAGAGACCCCAAGGAAATGGTCTGCCGTATACTTTAGGTAAAGCGTAATGTGACTGCGTGCCGGTTTGCCCCACTCTTTTTGATGCCTTCCTTTTCCGTTTATTCTCGGCACTTCACGTCGTCCAAGCCTTGCTTATATTTGGGGCTTAATACAAATCCTTAATTTCCCAATTTCTCATAATTAAATCATCTACCGTGGGGACGCCATGACCAGAAAATCTTGTTTATTTCATATCGTATTGTGTGTATCTAGGACCTTACGTTATAGGAGAGTTCTAATAAGAGATCTCTTTTTTATTTCCTTCCAAACTTTCCATAAATATTTTCAAGTTCTCTAAAAAACCCTAGTTGAACTGTGAAACACAGTCAAAAGACTCAAAACCCATTAACGCAAGACTAGTGTCGGTGTCAGTGGGTGGTACTAGCGTAATATGACATTTGGTAAAACTGGAATTTGAACCATCCAAACAAGAGAGCATCGACATTCACATGTTTTTTTTTGGACAAAAACATTCACATGTTTATGTGATTTAAATAAAATTATTCTCAGAGTTACTGTCTTACTGTAATCCTGATTAAGGAAGCATATCTTAATTAATCTCAAGTGGGTTTAGGATTCAAACTGTCACCAGATCCAAGAACCCAAGATTTATCCAAGGAAATCTACAACATACAAAAAAAAAAGTAAACTGAGTTGTATAACGTATGCAGAAAATTTAATAGGTAACATTATTAAATGATTCTTAACCAGCTGGAATGTTGATCTTTCAGTTAATGGTGTTAAAACGAATGAACAAGTGATTACTATGTTGTAAAACGCAATATGCATTACCGCTACGGTTGCCTTCTTAATGATGTGCTAGTAGTTTTCTTATACTAATGCAACATCATAAACCATGTTTGAAACAATTGATTTCGCTTTTATATAGTTGTTAGTACATCTAAGCCTTAAAAAATTCCAGCATCACATGATATGTTTTAAACTTTTGACTAAAATATGTTTTAAACTTTCTTATAGTTTTTTCCATCATAAACATTTTGATGAACAACACTATTAAACTAGAACATTACTAAAGTCTGAATTAACTTATAATCATGTCCTAACTGGTTTATATAACAATTTTCCAGATAAAACTACACACTTAACACTCAGACACGACCAAATCAAATTAAGCATAATGTTAATTGCTGAATTTATTATGCTAGAGTCTTGTTCGTATGTTATGTTAAGTAACAGGTACACTGTGATTTGGAAGTGGAAGAAGACACACGTATCCTTTTCAACATCTACCACTACCAATCAAGAAATCAAACTCACAACAGCATACAAAAATATTTAATAAACCAATCAAAACTGAAAAAATAAAAAGAAAGAAAAACCCTCAACTGAAAAATAGCGTGATTTGCTGCTTTAGTTCAATCAAACGTGCCTCCTTTTTTTTTTTTCCTTTTTTGCTGATATCATAATCACTGACTTTCCTTTTTAATCTTTATTTATTTATTTTATTTATTTCTGTTTATAAAACAATTAATAAATGAGTAAAAAATGGTGGGAAAGCGTCGGTAGCTCACGACCACGTAGTGGTGTGAATGTGTGATGCGAGTACAACACTTGTGAAGTGCAATAAAACCCCTTCTCCCTCTTGTCCTTCTCCTTCGTCTTCTTCCTCTCTCTCTCTTCACAGAGCTGCACAAACACAGAAGAAGAGCTTTACATAACTCCTTCTTCTTGTTCTTCTCCCTGTGTGGTCTCTTGGAGGTCAATGCGGGTAATGGGGACTAGAGATTCCACTCCACGACTGATTCTCTGGCTCTGCTTAGGGTTCTTGATTCTAGGCGTTGGGTTTGTTCAATGCGGCGTTACTTATGACCGTAAAGCACTTCTCATCGATGGACAGAGACGAATCCTCTTCTCTGGCTCCATACATTACCCTCGAAGCACACCTGATGTAAGTTTTGGAATTAAAAAAAGCCCTAAACTTTATTTCTGGGTTTTAACGAAAAAAAAACCTAAACTTTTCTTTCTTGTTTTCAAAGGTATTAACTTTCTGTTGTTGTGGTTTAGATGTGGGAAGGTTTGATTCAGAAGGCGAAAGATGGAGGCATTGATGTGATTGAGACTTATGTCTTCTGGAATCTCCATGAGCCTTCTCCTGGCAAAGTAAAGTGGTTTCTTTCAGTTCTGTTTCAAGTTCTTACATTATGTTCTGTCTTTTTTTGACAATTAGTTCTTTTTTTTCCTCTTCAGTATGATTTTGATGGGAGGAATGATTTGGTGAGGTTCGTTAAGACCATTCACAAAGCTGGTTTATACGCTCATCTTCGAATTGGACCTTATGTTTGTGCCGAGTGGAATTTTGGGTAAGTAACCAAACTTCATGTGACCTTGTCTTGTCTCTAATTATGCTGTTTCTCAACTCTTTAAGTTGTTTTTTTTTCTTTGGCAATGAGCAGAGGGTTCCCTGTTTGGTTGAAGTATGTTCCTGGAATCAGCTTCAGAACAGATAATGAGCCTTTCAAGGTCTCTTATGAGTTACATATATTCACTTAATCCATTAGATGTTTTTATGGAACTTGTGATATTAATGTTCTTGGGGATAACGTTGCAGAGAGCTATGAAAGGATTCACGGAGAGAATAGTTGAGCTGATGAAGAGTGAGGACTTGTATGAGTCCCAGGGTGGCCCTATTATCCTTTCTCAGGTTAATACTTTTTAATTGAAAAGATTAAATACTTTGATTAGTGATCATGAAGTTAACAGAAAGGTGTCTTGTCTTTTTATTGGAATGTAGATTGAGAATGAGTATGGAAGACAAGGGCAGTTATTGGGAGCAGAAGGCCACAACTACATGACATGGGCTGCTAAAATGGCTGTAGCAACTGAGACTGGTGTCCCCATGGGTGATGTGCAAAGAAGACGATGCCCCTGACCCTGTGGTGAGTTTAAAAGCTTTGTAATAACTTTACTGAGTATTTGGTTTAACTCAAAACTAAATTGCATTGGTACTGAAACTTATTGATTTTTGGTAACAGATAAACACATGCAACGGTTTCTACTGTGATTCGTTTGCTCCTAACAAGCCATACAAGCCAACCATATGGACAGAGGCATGGAGTGGCTGGTACAAATATTCATTTACTTAAACGGACTAATCATTTTCAAATCTTTTTTATATTTTTTTGAACCGATGTATCTTTAAGGTTCACTGAGTTCGGTGGGCCAATGCACCATAGACCAGTTCAGGATCTGGCGTTTGCTGTTGCACGTTTCATACAAAAAGGAGGATCCTTTGTTAACTATTACATGGTATGTAGAGTTAAACCTCTTAGCTAAACGTTTTGGTTTTAGATTTGGTTTTGCCTGAAGACAATCTTTCTCTGTTTCCCTTTGAGAACAGTATCACGGAGGACTAACTTTGGAAGAACAGCCGGAGGTCCATTTGTCACCACCAGCTATGATTATGATGCTCCCATTGACGAATACGGTAACCCCAGATTCATTGGAATATAAGGCTAATGGTATGCTTTATGTACTAACTGAGTTGTTGTTAAATGTTGAATAGGTTTAATCAGGGAACCTAAATATGGTCATCTAAAGGAGCTCCACAAAGCTATCAAGATGTGTGAAAAAGCTCTGGTTTCAACTGATCCTGTTGTCACATCTTTAGGAAACAAGCAACAGGTTTGAATGGGTTTAAAATTTTGATAAATATGATTTTTGTTTAGCTCCACCTCTTACTAAACTCTTGTCACCTTGTTTTTCTCAGGCTCATGTATACTCTCCAGAGTCGGGAGATTGTTCAGCTTTCCTTGCAAACTATGACACAGAATCAGCAGCGAGAGTACTGTTTAACAACGTTCATTATAACTTACCTCCTTGGTCAATCAGCATTCTTCCTGACTGTAGAAATGCAGTCTTCAATACTGCAAAGGTAAAGTGTATAATAATCATTATTGTTCTGAATTTAAGATACTCGGATTGTTTTTTTTTGATAATCATAGGTTTCTCTTGTTTGATATTCAGGTTGGAGTTCAAACATCACAGATGGAAATGTTACCCACAAACACACCGAACTTCAAGTGGCAGAGCTATTTGGAAGATCTTTCATCTCTAGATGACAGCTCCACGTTCACCACTCAAGGGCTCTTAGAGCAGATAAATGTCACACGTGACACAAGCGATTATCTTTGGTACATGACCAGGTAAAAAGAAAAAAAACACATGTGCTATATATAGCTGCAATGTGATTCTCATTGCTAAAAACCAACATTTGGAATTTTTGTAATGTAGTGTTGATATTGGCGAAACTGAATCGTTCCTGCATGGTGGAGAGAGCTCCCAACTCTCATTATCCAGTCTACAGGCCATGCTGTGCATATATTTTGTCAATGGACAGCTCTCAGGTATAATGATTTACCTCATTAACTTCCATTAGAGAGTTTCTGATATGCAAAAACGTTAATATAAATGGCAGGTTCTGCATTTGGAACAAGGGAAAACAGGAGATTCACTTATAGGGGAAAGATCAGTCTACATTCTGGAACTAAACAAAATAGCATTGCTGAGTGTTGCTGTTGGATTACCAGTTAGTATTCTTTTTTTCTTCCTCGTCTTCTGCATTAAGTTTTTTTTTTCTCTTGTCCTGATGATGATGATCCCTTTTGTGTTCAACTCTGAAGAATGTGGGTGGACACTTTGAGTCATGGAACACTGGAATCTTGGGTCCGGTTGCACTGCACGGTTTGTCTCAAGGGAAGTTAGACTTGTCATGGCAAAAATGGACATATCAGGTGGGGCTGAAAGGTGAAGCTATGAATCTTGCATATCCAACCAACACTCCTTCTATTGGGTGGATGGATGCGTCCTTAACTGTACAAAAGTCTCAGCCTTTAACATGGCACAAGGTTTGACTGAATCAAACATAACTCCTCCATAAAAGCTTTTTCTAGTTTATAATCGTACTTTTTTTTGTTTTTTTGTTTTTTCAGACTTACTTTGATGCACCTGAAGGAGACGAGCCGCTTGCTTTGGACATGGGAAAATATGGGGAAAGGTCAGATATGGGTGAACGGTGAGAGCATTGGGAGATACTGGACGGCTTTTGCAACCGGTGACTGTGATCACTGTAGCTACACCGGTACATACAAACAGAACAAGTGCCTATCCGGCTGTGGCCAGCCTACACAGAGATACTACCACGTGCCGAGATCATGGTAAAGCCGAGCCAAAACCTGTTGGTCGTATTCGAGGAGCTTGGGGGAAACCCATCAGCTGTTTCTCTGGTTAAAAGATCAGTATCTGGAGTCTGTGCTGAAGTCTCTGAGTACCATCCGAATATCAAGAACTGGCGGAAAGCTATGGTAAAGGACAAACGTTTCATAGACCAAAGGTTCATTTGAAGTGTAGTCCTGGTCAGGCCATTTCAGCTATCAAGTTCGCAAGCTTTGGCACTCCTTTAGGGAAATGTGGGAGTTACCAACAAGGAGAGTGTCATGCAGCTGCTTCATACGCTATCTTAGAGAGGGTAAGAATGATAAGAATTGTTTACTTAATTTCAGTCACACTCTTTTTTGTTTTTTCTCTTAATAACCGTGTTGTGGTTTTGTTACATGCAGAAGTGTGTAGGAAAAGCGAGGTGTGCAGTGACGATATCAAACAGTAACTTCGGGGAAAGATCCGTGTCCGAATGTGTTGAAACGGTTGACTGTTGAAGCAGTTTGTTCTCATGAGACATCTGTACCAGCTGGAGACCTTGAAGACAACTATTGTTCTACAAAATGTATAACCAAACTATACAGAGAGAGAGGAAAAATAAGTAAGCTGAGTTAAAATCTGTGTCTGTGTGTGTTAGTTTTTGAACAGAAGAACTTTGTGGTTTAGAGTAGTTTGAGTTAGGTAAGAGAGGAGAGTCTATAGAGTGTGATGAGTCTTGGGCAATTCCGGGTCTTGTCAAAAACGTTTCTGCCCACCGGTTTACCTACGACCATTTTAAACCGGTTATGGAGACTGGAATTGTTGGGTATGAATGAAGTCTGGTTTAATGTTTGGTTTTGATTTGTCTCTGTAATCAACGATGAATGTTACGAGTTTTCTATTGTGTGAGTGTGATCCATTTGTTTCAATTTTTGTTTTGTTTTGGTAAAACATTTGTTTCAAATTTACTTTCTGCTTTCATTTCAACTTTTATTTCTCTGTTTTAGTTAGGTTTTATAAACCTTTTTAACTCGTTAACTATATATAAACCTTTAAACCTTTTTAACATAAAGCCTAGATTACGATTTAAAAATAATTCAGTTTTAGATTTTTTTGTTAACAAGTAAATATCTGTATTAGTTGTATTCTGTTTGGATTTTTATTATTGTGTAAAATACTTACCACATCTTAAATCGTAAAAATCTGGTAAATTTTTGCATTCAGTGGATATATCTAAATCGTAAAATCTGATAATTACTTGACAACAAAAAAAAATCTAATACTTTGTTACATTTCGATGATTTACATATCTATTTTCAATTTAAATTTTATTCTTAAGAAATACCGTACCAAAGTTCAACAATAAAATATTCCTAACTAAATGTCTTGCCAGTAGCATATTCCTAAACATCCGACTCCAGCTTATATAAGATCTAGTTAACCTATTTATCACACAATAAACACAAACAATAAACACCAAAGCTCTTAAGCAATTAAAAATGAAGTCAATGAATTTTTCTTACTCTCCCTCGTTCTTCTGAGCATCAACACCTTAATCAATGCTGGATAACCAGCAAATACGTACGTCAAGCGCTACCATCGATTGAGATGTCTCTTGAAAACGTTTTCCTTCACCTTCTGGTCATAATGTTCCTGAACAGGTTTGGATTAATTTTTTTTTCAGTTGCATCACAATATATCAAACCATCATTTTGTATTGATTTTTTTGGGTTATTATTTCAGGTTCATCTAACGCAAGGAGACCATGACGGACGTGCCATGATCGTCTCGTGGGTGACACGTTAAACCTAGCTGGTTCCAACGTCGTTACTTACTGGAATCGCCAGTAAATAACAGCGCGACGTGAAGCCTGCGAAGAAGAAATCTCATGGTTCAACGTCTCTTACAGATACTATGACTACGTTTCTGGTTTTCTTCACCACGCCACCATTAAAGGACTCGAGGTTTTGTGTACTTTGTCATCCAAGTAACAACGTGTACTTCTTTTTATATGGTTTCTTAATGTTTATCTTTTTTGTTTACGTTGCAGTATGATACTAAGTACATCTATGAGGTTGGTACCCATAAATCCGTTAGACAGTTTCACTTTACGAACTCCTCCAATGGTTGGACCTGATGTTCCCTACACATTCGGGATTATTGGTAATGCACGGATCTTTCTAAAACTAAATTTTAAAATATTGTTTGCAAATCGATATGTAATGGGTTCATTGGTTTTTGTAGGTGATCTTGGACAAACCCTATGCTTCAAACGAGACATTGTACCATTACATGTCGAACCCTAAAGGCCAAGCAGTTCTCTTTGCCGGACACTTGTCTTACGCAGACCGACCATCCAAACCATGACCAGAGAAAGTGGGATACATGGGGAAGATTCATGGAGCCTTGCGCTGCTTACCAGCCATTTAATCTATGCCGCTGGGAATCACGAGATAGATTTCGCTCCGGAGATTGTAAGATTCGCTTAGTCGCAATCAATTTAAGTCTCTTTTTTTTGTTGTTTTGGTTTTGTTCGGGTTTAAATTTGAATCTGTAATATTAGGATGAGACTCACCCCTTCAAGCTTACATGCACCGTTACACTAACCTACAAACCTCAGGGAGCATATCTCCACTTTGGTACTCAGTCAGACGTGCCCTGCTCACATCATCGCCTTTCCTCTTACTCTGCCTATGGTAACAAAAAAAATTCCCAAACCCTAAAGATTTGTAATCTCTCTTGATTTTTTATCACGTAATCTCATTATCAGGCAAATACACACACAATACTTGTGGCTGGAGCAAGAGCTGAAGAACGTGAACAGAGAGGAGACTCCGTGTGTGATTGTCAGGTTCATTCGCCGTGGTACAACAGCAACAACTACCATTACATGGAAGGTGAGAGCATGAGGATTATGTTTGAGTCGTGGCTTGTTTAACAGCAAAGTTGACTTGGTCCTTGCTGGTCATGTCCATGCCTATGAGAGATCCGAACGTTTCTCCAATATTAAGTACAACATCACCAATGGCTTTTGTACTCCTGTGAAAGATCTTACTGCTCCAATGTACATCACTATTGGAGATGGAGGAAACATTGAAGGAATCGCAAAACAGGTACTAAGAACAATGATTTGTTTGTTTTGGTGATATAAAACTAAACTAAAGTCTTATATTTTGTGTTTTGCATTCAGCTACACTGACCCACAACCAAGCTACTCAGCGTATAGAGAGGCTAGTTTCGGTCACGCTCTCTTGGAGATTAAGAACAAGACCCATGCGCTTTACACTTGGCATAGGAACCAAGACAATGAGCCCCGTCGCAGCTGATTCTGTCACGTTGTATAACCGATACAATTTACAGACCGATGAGTAGTTTGAATGTCAAGTTCTTGTTTTTTTGTTATATTTAGGATTTTAATTTGTTTCTCTGATTTTCTGTTTCGATTTGTTTTTTCATCAGATTTAATAAGATTGCGTTAGATTTTCCTCCAATATACACGGATAAATTTGTTTGGATCATCAAAATATTATCTTCTTTTTATACACAGAACAATAATTACCTTAATAACTAATAAGGGATAAAATAAGGGAAGTGTTGTCAAAAAAAAAAAAAAATAATAAGGGAAGTAATATCTGGTGAGATTATAACGCGAGACGAAGACCACGTAGTAAGAGGAGAATGTTTCAGACACTCATTGTCTCCACCGGAGATCATCAGCAAGTTCCAAGTACGATACAGTCTACAGATACGACGGTGACTCCTCTGGAAACCCTAAAATGCCGTAGCTTCTAGAAAGCCGGGAAAACTTTGTGATCACGAAGATGATACTCAGACTGCTCCAGGTCATCTCTTTCTCTCTTACACACAAATATAAATACAGGCATCACTTAGTTACAAAAAATGGTGTTTGATGAGATGAAATTTTGTCAGGTATGCTTGAGAATTCGCGTGCATCCCAAGTTTCTTCACTTGAATGCAACTTCCACACAAATGGGCTTTGGAGGTAAGCTAAGAGATGATGATCAACGAAAAAAAAACTTGTACTTATTTTTTAAATTAGTATATGGATTCGGATCTATGAGTTATATGGTTTAAAACAATTACGGATATAAGACTAATTAAACAATATATTTTTTTTCTTAATTATTTTGTAATGAGTTGTTATTTTTATTTTTGTACTGTATTGCAGCAATCGCATAGCTAGTTGAAAATGCTGTTGACGAGGTATGCATGCATGCCTTAGGGAAACGCTTCTCTTTTGCTCATTATGTGTGAAGTGTATCTTATAGCATTTTCTTTGTTCATTGTATTCTTCCTTAAGATACAAAACGGTGCCACTTTTATAAGCATCGACAGATTGATATTAGTCAAAGACAACTTACCAGCTTTAGTTTTCCAAGACGATGGGGGCCGGGATGGGATCAGAAAATGCATGAGCTTAGGCTACTCATCAAAAGAAGTCTAATAAAGACAATTGGACAATGTAAGTTTTTTTTATAATGTATTATTTTGTTAAAAAGAAACGTTGAGCTTCTTTCTAGTTAGGTTACTAACAGAGTTTCACCTTTTGTGTGTGTAGATGGAAATGGTTCTAGAGACAAGTACCATGAGACTTGGAGCTGATGCCATCGTTTTCACTCGCGCTCAACTCGTGAAGGGTATTGACATATATTGTACATGTACATTCTGAAACTTAGCGTGTGCTCTGTTTTTAACTTTTACTATGTTTTTATAGCAAAAACTACCCAGTGCGTTGGTTCTTCTGTCTTACACGTTCCTTAGGAGAACGGGCCAGGATGAATATGATGTTATTGTTCCTATGATAAAACTTCAGCATTTGTTGCTTCTTGTTTTCATGTCTGAACTAGACATTACACTACAATGTTTGGAAACTCAAGACGTCTCCAATGCAGATTTATATTGATGTAATCCAAAGATGGGCTGCCAGACTGCCACAGTGAAGTAAAAGTTGGATCATCAAGGAGGCACCTAAACACTTCCAGTTATCGGATTCAATGTATATCACAAAAAACCGTCTCATTCAAGTACATTTTGATGTTGCAGTTAGTTCAAGAAAATCTTCAATCGTTAGAATTAAGCAATTGTAGCAACTTGTTCATTATCTGAGATCCATTGCACCATTAAAAGGCAGTGGTGTTGTCAGTATAGTGATTTCTTTCCTTGACGACTCCATTGAATATGTTTTGTTTGAGGGAAAGACCTTAGAGGAGAGACTCATTATTAACCAAAATATGCTCCCCAGGAGTTCTTGAAGCAAACTTTATAGAACCGGCTCATGATAAGCAGGATTTTGAAAG
>NW_026615898.1:0-34920 GCF_000801105.2 Raphanus sativus
GAGTCAATAGTAAACAAATCGATAGCAGAAAGCTTATTCTCTTTCGTCATTTTACAATCAAAGTTGTCTATCTAATTTTGGTGATTTGTGTCAACCACAAAACTTAATTCTTTTTGTACATATAGAATCTTTAAAATAACTAAAATAAATTATAATATGTTAACTCTTCAACAACGATGATATATTTAAGAGACCAATATTTGTATTCATCATTATATAATTGATTAAGATTGTAGTGTTGCAAAATGTTATGAACAAATATTAATATAAAAATTTTACTCTGCATTAAAATTAAAATTCACTTGAAGAAAAATGTCAGCATTTTTAGTGAAGTTCCTATTCATACCAGTATACCACATAACACAACGCCATAAAAAAATTAGTACTCATAGCTGATAGCTCCAAAACAAAAAGACGCAAAGTGCACTCCAGAGAATCACTCAAACTCAAACTCGAACTCGAACTAATTAAAAATGCGTCACTTGCCTCGACTAGTTGGAGCTAATATTTCTTTGAACGGTCTGAGCAAAAAGACAGAATTTTGATTTTATTTATTTTTAATTATGTAACAATTGGATGTAACGTATATAGGCAATTGGTGACAAAGTAAAGCTAGTTCTACTAGAAAATTACAAGAAGGAATCTAAAGATTCCATGAATGTAGGAGAATGGGTCTCCTGATCCGATTCACAAATTGGGTTTGCAACGGGAACAAAGGTTCATTAAGACAACGAGAAACTGTAGCCTAGACCGTAGGCTGTATCAACCGCCGATCGTAGCCAAATGTCAGCCACCTCAAATTTATAGAAGTAATAGCGCAATGATGACGGTCGAACCAACTCTCATGACATTTATCACTATAAGAGCAAGATTATGAGTGGTCTTTACTCTTGGATCCTAAATACACATATGCGCTTATATAATATATACATATACACATATATGTGTATTAAGGATCCAAGAGAATGGACCACTAATAAAGATACCCTAAGATATAATAAAGAGAATCAAAAGTGTATAAATAAAGAGTGCATTCAATGAAGAGTGATTTACAGTATAGAGTATTTTATGAGTTTTTATTACACAATAGAGTAGTTATTGCTCCAAAGGTAGTTTTTTACAACTACAAGTTAACTCACGTTTGTTCTTGTAATTAAATGGGTCCCACTATTTTTAATCTTATGTTTATTCTCTCTCTATACCAATCAACTCTGGTTTTAAGGGCAAAAAAATCTATCGTTCTTTTTTTTTCAATTTACCATTATACAATAACTCAATCCCAAAATAAAACATGAAAACAATGATTTTAATGGCAATCGGAATTTCAACCAAGCCGACAAAGGATGCGGTGGCATCACAACACAGACCATGGGGAACTCGGGGTAAACATTTGGTGTAGAAGAGCTATGGCGATTTGGATATAATTTGTCCCAACTCGAAAATTACAATTTTTTTTTGTCTTTTTTTATTTTGGGCTCTAATCGGTTAAGCTATATAATATTTGTAAGTTTTAGAGATAAAAAACAAAAAATAATGAAGATTGTATCATAAAAATCAATGGTGGCTATGAGATTTATTTGCAGGAAACGCAGAAAACCCTAATATGAAGAAGATGAAATTATTACGACATTACCCCTAACTAAAAAACAGCTTAATAAAAAATAGATGACGTGGATGTGTACATAATGTTAGTGTACACGAGTACATTGGATGTGTACATAATTTAGATGACGTGGATGTGTATACAATGTTAGTGTACACGAGTACATTGGATGTGTACATAATTTAGATGACGTGGATGTGTACATAAATTGTGTATGTACATTTGTTCGTGTACACAAATATATTGGGCGACCACGTGGATGTGTACATAATGTTAGTGTACACGAGTACATTGGATGTGTACATAATTTAGATGACGTGGATGTGTACATAAATTGTGTATGTACATTTGTTCATGTACACAAATATATTGAGCGACAACATGGATATGTACATAATGTTAGTGTACGCATGTACATGTTAAAGAGAAAGATTTGTCTTTGTAAGTATAAGGACGGGGAAGCATGGCTGTGATGGTCGGAATCTACTGCGGTGTCATACGGTGAAGCTTAGACGAAAATGTAAGAAATGGCCCTTTATTTGTTAGGTTATTATCAATTTGTCTCAAACTATCAAATTCTCTGATATATCCCTTTTAATTGTCCAAAAAAATAATTGTTCAATCCAATCCCTACAATATGCAAATATGAATTTAAAATATAATAAAAAAATATGTACACAAAATTATTAAATATCATAATTTGAGAAATGTACAAATGAATCGGTGTACATGTAACACTTCATATGATATTGTACACGTGGACAATAGAACGTTGACGACATTTGACATACTGAATAGCTTTCAAGTATCATTCAAAATGGACAGTAGAATATATGTGTACACGTTGTGATATTTGACAAACTTGAAATTGCTTTACAGTGTAATATTTTTTTGAAATTGCTTTATAGTGTAATTGTACACATGTTTATTAAAGAACATATGTAAATGGATATATGTTCAATTTGAAGTTAATGTACATATGCACACTATGAATTTAATGTACATATGTACACTTTCAAGTAAATGTACACATGTATACTTTGAAAATAAACAAAAAAAAGGCAGGAGAGAGTCGAACCAGGGTTTGCTGGAGAGAATGAATGATAATAACCACGAGGCTACACTTACTTTACGGATATAACGTACATGTAAGAGATACATATTAGATATCCAACATGGGGATAAAATGTAGCATCTAAAGTTGTTTTATTGTATTTTCATAGATGTATTCCTACTACAAAGGGATAAAATGTAGCATCTAAAGTTTTGGACGAAATAAAGAACCAATTTTCACATTTAAAAGTATTGGGGTTACTAAATAAATAAAAAATAAATTTAAGGACTAAATATGCAATAATGCCCAAATTAGCCATTGTTGCTCAAAATTATTGTGCCAGTTTCAGAGCACGTAGAAGAGACAAGAAGATCACGATGAAGGAGAAAAGAAGACGTTCCGACGACGGCGAAAGCTTAGGTCACGGCGATGATAGAGACGAGTTGTAAAGCACATACCGAAGATGAGAAGAAAGAATAGCAGTGAAAAATTAGAGATGAGGCAGAGAAAGAAGAGTTGCAGGGACGGAGAAGAGAATGAAGAGTTGTGGAGAAGAAGTTTTGATAATTTCTTATTTTTTTATATATATATTTTTAGTTTTCATACATATGGTCCCAAGAAAAAGAGAAAGGCGAATGTTTTATCAAGAGAGAAAACTCTAGCCGTCAAGAGAGAAAAAAAGAGATTTTTTTATAGTTTCAAGCCGATGACAGGAGGTTTCTACAGCTCCGTCATCCGCTTGTTTGATTCGTTTTGCTTCTTTCTTTGATCTAATTTACTTCTGGTTGTTTATTTTATTCGATTGCCAATTTATCTTAAATTTGGCAAAGTTTTTTATTGTTCCTTTGTATGTTTCTTCCAATAGATTTGGAAAAACAAAGGTTTCGGTTCAATTGAACTGTTTAGAAAAAGTAATTGACAGATCTACTGCGAATGGTGGCGACGGATCTTACCAGCTTCAATTGTTGATAGTTCCTCATATGATGGTGATGGAGTTCTTGCTGTAAACTATGGTTACTTCAAAAAACAGTATCAAATTCTATGGAACGGTAATCTCTTTGACTCTATTATCATCAATGGAGCAATATAAAGAGTTGTCTTGTCTCAGTGGCTCCTACTGGAGTACTAAAAAGAGAGTGACAATCGTTCTCAATTCAGTAGGAAGCGTGGTATTTTTGGATTAATACGAAGATAGTCTCTCTTGAGATTCAGATATTCCAAAAGCAAATATGGAGTTTTATGTGAAAATCTTTAGTTATCCATACGTAAGATGTGTGTTATTTTATTTTGGATTTCTACTGGTATATCCTTTTTCTAGTTTTGTTTTGATAGTTCTCATTGTTTAGAACTATTTGCATTAAAGACTTAATAATAAAATCCAACATTAAAAAATAAAAAAAGGTAACTCGTTTCCAAAAATTGTGGGACCATTTAAATTGGATCTATGACTTTAGTTAACAAAAACTACCTCACTAATCATAATTGCTTTATATTGATATTAAAAACTTAAAACTGTCTTGTAGTGTAATATTTTCTTCAATGAAAAGGACATGAAAATAGAGAGAGAATACCGAGAGAGAGAGAGAAACAGCTATTGGTGACAAGTTAATTACTTTGACGACGTATTCATTTTCTTTGTATTTCTTTCCTTTTGGTATTAGCTTAAAACTTCAATTAACGAAACTGTTGAACCCTAAACAATATTTATTGTTCGATTAAGATTTTTGAATCTACCTATCAGATTTAGGATTCAACAATGATTGGAGGATATCTAAGAGAAAATCATGTTATACATTTGGCTTCTATGGTATAAACTTTACAAATAAAGGAGTATGCCGTATTAAGGATGTTCAAACCAATCCAAAAACTAACTCATTTTTTATTTTAATATTAGTTGATGGTCTGTACCTTGCGAACTAATATACTGTATATAGCTACTTTTAATTTTAGTGTTTAATTTTATACAAAAGTGAAATTATTAAATTAGATACAAGATTTAAATTAATATTATAAATTATAAAACTTCTATATTTATATTGGTAAACAATGCATTAAATTATATTTTTGATTGATAGTTTTATTTATGGGATCTAGATGTTGGATCAGAAATATTTTGTAGTAGTAATCAAATTAGGAAACGTGGATTTGAAATTAAAAACTTATTTTTTTATGTACTTATTGTATTGTGGACTGAAAAGAAATCCAGTAAAAATATATAAACAATTACAATCTATTGATAAAAATATAATCATAACTCATAAAACATTAACAAAATAACAATAGTCAACAAAAATTATCTATTCTTATAATTTAGATTATACTTATATTATGTTTATTATTTCCAAATTTTTAGTGTTATTTAATGTTGTAATCCTAGTTTTCATGTTTCTATATTTTTAACATTCTAAGTTAATTTTCATTTTTAGTTTATATAGTATTTATTATTCTGATTTTAAATATATTATTTTGATAATATTTATGCTATTAGCATAAATTATTTGTGATTTTGATGTTCGTCATGTACAAATATAAATTTATTTATTTACGGTGAGAAATATGAGTTTTTAATATTAAATATATATAAATATTTAACATAAATATATATTTATATTTTACGATATATTTTAAGTGAGGTTTTACCTCTGATCTTAAATTTAATATTATAATAATTATTTGGATCATATTTTCAATAGGAATTAGAGAAAATGAATATAATATTATTGTTAAAATCATAAAATAAATATAAGATAAACATAATTATGATATTTATCAGTATAATTGTTAATATAAATTGCTTATATCTATTTATTAATTAAATTTCTTAAATATTATTATAAAGTATACATATTAAAATATATTTTTAAAATAGTAGTATATATATCATTTGAATAGATTGATGTTTGTTAATTTTACAAATAATAGTATATATATTCAAATAATAATATTAATTAAATTAATGACTTATTATGAAATCATATATATATATATATATAATATTAAAATAAAAACTGAAATAATAATATTAATTAAATTAATGACTTATCCTGAAATCACTGAGAGAATGACAAATAAACAAATTCATTTTTTAAATAATAGTATTGATATGTTTTAAATAAATTTACATTGTTCTAACTGAAAATTGGAAATCAAAGTTAAACTAAAAAAGGATAATCTAAGATAAAATAAAAACAGTTTCAAAATAAAACTTTTGAAAATTAAGGACTTTTTAATCCGAACCAAAACTGAATTCTAGTCAATAAAAACTAAAAACCAATAAAACCAAAAAGAAATTTGGATTGAACACTTCCACCTGTGAGTCTAGTTAATTATTCTACATTGACTTGGATCAAAATTTGGACTAATTAATTATATGAGTGATTTAATATTTTTAACATTATGGACCTACTAATAAATGATCAATTTAAAAATTTCAGTTAATGGCTTCACCTTTTTTGTCTTTACTGTACGTTGAACTAGCTTTTTTTGGACAAGTGTGTGGAAGTAGCTATATACTACATCACTTCAGGTTTGTCGCTGTCGAGTTATTACATAAAATTGTTGCAACTGCGATACATTATCGGGATAATATAAGGACCATCTATATAATAAACTAATTGCGTTGGTTTGTAAGCTTTTCTGATAGAATCAAATAATTTTTGAATATCAAAATAACTTCTCCCAATTCAGCTACAATCACTTCAGTTCGCAGTTTGTTAATTTTCCGTTAAAAAATTACATAAACTAAATTATTTTCGAATCTTATAATGATATTATTCGTTTTCAACAAAAAAAAAACTGTGAATGACATTAGTCTTATTTAAAGGTAAAACCCTTATGTACGCATATACACAATTTTTTGCTTTCTTTTTCTACGCATATAATTTATGATAGCCACAATTATGTTAGATAGTGGTTGGGCGATATTCTGGTTGTGTAAATCATTAAATTAAGTAGCCTTGTCATTGCATCTTACTCTTAATTAGCTTGATTTTTTGGATAGTACTTGATCTCTGGCTTGCTATTTATAATCTATAACTATTACTATTACATTTGGACAGCAAGTTTTTCTTGATAAACATTTTCCATTAATATATTTTCACTATTTCTTTCTTCTTGATGTCTCTTTGGACCTTTTATATCACGTGTATATATAGAGAAAGCTACCTTCTTGATACCCAATTTTGTGGTAGTATCACCTGTTGGGTGTGATCCACATATCTACCGTACGCCTTTGTTCCATTTTTCACTTATTCGTATTTATGCATGTTGAGCAGTTGAGTCGATTCTAAAAGAACTCTAAAAAGTAGAATATATTACAGAAGAGACCAAAAAGGATACCAACAATATCTGATATATTGTTTAGCTTGATGGGGCTCTAGAAGTCTTGATGCATTAAATATGATGACCTACAAAGTTGTAGTTTGGTGACAATTTAATTAGATCACATGCTCAAAGATTTTAATTATGAGATTCTATAGTTAATAAGTTCTTAGCATTTCAACGTAGCCAAGTTGACGTATGAGATTATATAATATATTTGGATTGGGAAATTCTAATATTTACATTGATCTTTATAACGGTACAATTTGTTGAATTTAATACATTAATCATAAAAATTAAGTTGAAACCATCAACGGTTTAAAAATTTTAGATGTCCTAAGCAAATGTTTGCTAACATATATTATATGTTTTTTTACTGCACCTATTTACAGTACAAATCATACTAGACTTTTATAAACTAATTCAAATTCACTACTGACTGGTAAAGGCAACTTCAATTTTAATTTTATAGAAGTGTAACTCAATGTAAACATTTAGCTATCGTCGATAATAATTTTATTAAATCATTTACTATTATAGAATTTTACATTAAAATTTTGAATATTATCTAACAATCAATTTTTAATATATTTATTAATAAAAGTTCTATATAAAATACTAAAAATATTATTATTATCATAAATTATAAATCTTATCTACGTATAAATACAAAATTATATCTAAATAGGATATTGCATATTGTTTACATATCCTACTTTGACCATACTTTTAGTATTGCATTTTAAAGTAATTAGATTTGGGAAATCAAATAAAACTTAACCAAATCGAGTCAACCATACTAAAAAGTTTATAAAACATGTCTGCACATATACATTTATCTTTGAAATAATCCTAAAAAAATAATCAAGCCCTGATCGAAAAGAATAATCAAATCCATCTAAAAATTTAATTATATTCATATGAATAATATTTATTTAAAATAATATATGAATGATATTTGTATATTTTTATTAACATAAGATCAATCAAATAGTATATTGCTATTACTTTTACAAAAATAAAAAGAAAAAACTAATCAAATTTACATAGTTTGAACGAAAACTTTAACGTTTTTATAAACCAAAAAATTGAAAAAGGAAGCAGCCCACATGTCCGACCTTTTGTTGTAAACTTAAGTCTTCAACTATTGTTATTTTTCTTCTGGTGGTATGTTTTATATACACAATGAACGAGTTTTACAAAAGATTCCACAAAAGATTGGGCTATCCACACCTTTTTTTATGGCTATCCCCATCATAATGATCACTATAGACGATTTATACGTAGTAAATTTTAAATTTTCATTTAAAGCGTTCTGCTTTGACACAAAACAAAGAGTATTTAAATCTCTAATGCGGATATCAGCTGAAAGACTGAAAGTATTACATAATCCCTGACTAATTAGAGTTGACAGACATACGCACTAATATAGTATTATACATGCTTGTTGTCACACTCTGCTGGCAATACGTGTTTCGACATACGCACTTCTAGATTTATGTCGTTAGTTATTAAAATTAAAACTGGTGTGGTTGAAAGTTGAGATTAGTACACTGTCTGATCAGTTGTTTTCTACGCTTAAACGTGTTGTAATACCTTATTTATATTTAGAATGCTTCAGTCAACTGGTTAAGTATATCTTGCCCGTAGTCTACCACAAGTCCACGACATCTTCACCACGCAATGCAATATATATGCATATACATCTACATGTGTTTGTATATAAATAAGCGTGATAGCAAACATGAGAGCAAACATGGTTCCCTGTTTGCCCTGGTTATTGTAAAGCTTACAAGAAAATTTATCTTTTATAAAATCTTATTTTATTTTTACATTACAAGAAAGCAAACATGAAAGACAATACAAGCCGGTCTATTTCTTGTTCTTCGTTGAAACTATGTTTGTTGTCCATTCTCTTTCTCACTGAGACAGTCGTCGCCATCAAGCTGCCGCCAAACTTGAAGATTCCAGCGCTAATAGCTTTCGGAGACTCCATTGTTGATACTGGAAATAACAACAATGTCCAAACCGTTGTTAAGTGCAATTTTCAACCTTACGGTATCAATTTTCAAGGTGGAGTTCCCACCGGGAGATTCTGCGACGGACGAAATCCTGCCGATTTGCTAGGTAAATTCTCTTGGTCTATACGTCTTTACCCTTTTCAGCTCTAATTCGTACTCTCAGGTCGACCTTTAGTTATTAGGACACAACACACAAGTGAAGTTTAGTGACGACGGCAAATTATTTGAGCAATCATTTGTTTTTTTTTTTCCATTTTTGGATGGTAGTTAAAGACAAGGCTAGTAACATTGACTCGATATGCGTAATACATGTCAGGAAAGTTAGTGTTCCACGATAATACTGATTTTAAAACGTTGAAAATAAAGCTATATGTCTTTAATTAATGTTTCTCTTCTTTTTTTGTAGCCGAGGAAGTGGGGATAAAATCAGTTGTACCTGCATATCTCGATCCAAATTTATCGCCTAAAGATCTTTTAACCGGTGTATCATTCGCGTCGGGGGGTTCTGGTTATGATCCTATAACACCCAAACTCGTGGTAATAATAAATATATATAGAGATATTTGATATTTACCTAAATAACTTGGTCTCACTTGTGTTTGTTGATGATATTAGGCAGCAATATCATTACAAAAGCAGTTGGAATATTTTGAGGAGTACATAGAAAAATTGAAGAATTTAGTTGGGGGAGAAAGAAAAGACTTCATATTAGCCAACAGCTTGTTCTTATTGGTGGCAGGAAGCGACGACATCGCCAATACTTACTATGATCTTCATGCAAGACCTCACTATGACGTCGATTCGTACACTACTCTTATGGCCAACTCTGCCTCCGATTTTGTGAATGTAAGTTTCACCGGGTAATTTAGAAGAAAAAAAAAGCTTCTCTCGTAATTTAGAAAAATCTATATGTGTATATATATATATATATATCTTCTATCTTATTAAAACAGAAGTACACATAAAAATTATTCCTTAAATTTAGAATTTATTTACAATCATATGCCACTCAATAATTATTAAACCTATATTTGAGTGTTTTGTCTTTTCCTTTTTTAATAATGGAGATTTCCTAAATTGATAACTGACTCCAAAATACTCGGCAATTAGTACTTGGTTTCACTAAATGTATATCAATGCAATCAATTAATGAAACATTTCTATCGGCTTAAACTCCATGCCAGTTTCTGAGCATGAAAATTTATGAAACCACAAATCTTCTACATTCTCCAACTCATCTCAGCTACACGCATAGCTAAAGATAAAACCACAAATCTGCTACATTCTCCAACTCATTTTTTTCCAGGTTTGTTCTTAAACATGTACGAACAAAGCGATAAAAAATATTTTTAAAAGATGGTTATTTTATATTTTCTATGAAAAAAATTGCAAATTTTTTAAAAAATAATTGGTTTTATTGGATTATTATTGGCCAAAAGTTGTTGAAAATTGAAAACTACAGAAAACAATAAATTTATTATAGTGATTTAATGCGTTGTCCTAATATAAGTGAAAACACTAAAAAGTTTATCTTTAAAAACAGAAGGAGTATCATACAAGTTTAATACATTTATATAAATAATATATGCAATATTTGAACAAAGTATATAAATAAAATCTGTTTAACCAAATTTGAATCCATAAATTCAATATGACTAGAATCTTTTGATAACAAAAAAATCCACAAGTTAAACACACGATTTCAACTAATTAGGAGATAAAACTTTAGAAGCCTAAATTAATTATTTTTTCTATTATCGTATATATCTCTTCACTTGCGGCTCAATATACAATATATATTTTATAAGCGATTTTATAAATCTTCCTTTCGAAAATATACTCTTCCCATGAATTAAAAACTATGGAAATAAAATCGCGGCTGCGAACATCCTTTGAAATCTCTATTATTAAAGGAAAAACAAAATCAAGTGTCATTTATTTCAGAAGTACTTCCTATAATCTAGCTAAACATTAAATTACATTTAATCAATGCCAACAATGTAAAAAGAAGTCCATTATTATGGATTCATTATTTTAAATTTTTGTATAATTAACTACGTCGAAAAATACAAGAAATGTTATAAATACATAATATAAAACACAAAATATAAATGATATATATATTTTTATATCATATAAATCAAATGTAATCATAGATAAAAACTCTATTTTACATTAAAAGTGTGATCCATAAAAATACATTCACACAAACATACATGTCATATTTTAAAAATACAGATGACACAATTGGCGAAAAAACAAAAATTAAAATTATTCATTATTAATTATAATTTTTTTAAATGCTAAAGATTATTTAATAAATATAATGTTAAAAATATATATTTACATTTATATATATATATATATATATTAAAAAAATATCTGCGCGGGTGCGCGGATCAAACTATAATCTATTTTATTAAAATAGAAGTACACATATAGAATACGTCTTAGACTTGCACAATATTTACAACCTAATACTTCTAAGAATTTTATTACTCAACGTAAAAAAATATTTTATCTTTTCCATGCATTAAATGATTTCCTAAAATAATTCAGACTAACTATAATGAAGGAAACAAATAACTAAATGGCTATACTTTTTTCAGGTATACAAGAATCGATTAAAATTAAACATTATATTCATAAATCAACTTTATTAAGTTGACATGTACAATCGGCCAAGGCAGTTATGATCTTTCCTAACTGATTTATAAAATATTTTCACAATATTTACACATTCTCTATTTTTAAAACTATGAATATAACTAGACAAATCAAATAATATACGGAATAAATTACCTATAATCTTTTTATTTTCTTATAAATGTTATACTAATGTATCAATTTTTAATATATGGCTAACTCATAGTTCTCTATTTTTCCTACTGTTTAATTCAAAAAATTAACATTTTAGATATTTTATACATAAATTTAATTATACAAATTTTGAATTTGGTTATATAATATCCAATAAATACCGTTTATATAATTTACGGTAGAACACAAAATATTTGATATAGCTAAACACATTATTATCTTTTAAAATGTTATAATAATACATACATTGTAAATTATGTATAATATTTACTATAAACAAAGCAAAAAAAATTGATATCCGCTAGGTCGAGCGGGTCAAAGTCTAGTATATATTATATTCCACAATCTCTCTAGGTAAGTATGATTGAAGAGTAAAAAACCATTTACAGTTTACTGGATGAGCCAAAAATAGCGTAAAAATATGCTAAAAGTAGTAAAAATCTACCAGAAAGTTACTATCCCGTGACATGTTTATGTCATGTAATCTTTTATGACGAGGGCTGAGTATATTTATAGTTTAGTTTTTTATTGCATGTAATCTTGTAACTATGAGCTTTTTGAAAATTACTGTAATAAAATATTTTTAGATACAATCAAATTTATGGCGACCGACCATATTATCACCTTTCATAACACTTTTGATTTACTTTTCAGAGGCTCACGCATTTTGATTTCAATGGACAATCATATATCAAAATTAAAATACCGACTAAATATTTTACATTTTTCCGGTGATACATCACTTTAAGTTTAAGGCATTAATAATTGGAGTACCATGTATAGACTAATCGTTGATGTGTCACATCTTTTATCCTTCTCATCTTTTATTCATTACTTATAATGACAGAAACTATACGGATATGGAGTGAGAAGATTAGCTGTGTTTGGTGCACCACCACTTGGCTGTATACCATCACAGAGAACCTTAGGAGGAGGTCTTTTGAGAGAGTGTGCGGAGTATTACAATGATGCAGCAAAGCTTTTTAATTTAAAGATCTCCACAAAATTGGATCACCTGCGTAAAACTTTACCGGGTATTAAACCGGTCTACATTAATATCTATGACCCTCTTTATGATATCATCCAGAATCCTACAAAATACGGTAATACCCTAAAATTTATATTTCAATTTACTTTAGTATGAAAACGTACGAACTTTAAAGTTATGATTTGGGTTATTGTAGGATTTGGAGAGTCTAACAAAGGATGCTGTGGAACAGGAGCCATAGAAGTTGCTGTCCTCTGCAATAGAATCACATCTTCAGTATGTTCCGACGTTTCTAGCCATGTATTTTGGGACAGTTATCATCCCACAGAAAAAACTTACAAAGTTTTAGTCTCATTGTTGATTAACAAATTTGTTAATCAGTTTCTCTGAATTAAAAACTATTTTCACTTCGTAATGATTGATTATATTTCATCATATTTTGTTTGTACTATTTGAAAATTATATTCCCGCTAAAAAAAAATATTGTTGTTTCATCTGTTTTCTTTGGAATTATCTATTTAAATAGTACTATACATATTGCTAATCTAGTAGATCTATTCGCTCCAATCGTTGCGAGATAAATCATCATATATCCAATTTTAAAGACCTTATTTTTTCTCTGGTGTAAAGTGACTACACATTCTTACAATTCAATAGTAATTGTACTACAAGCATTATTCCTTTTGTGTTTCCCATCAGAATTATGGAACTGTTATCTTCTTAAAACATGCTGACAATTATCATGTGTGTACTCACTACTATTTTTAGCTTCCATCTAACAAACAAAAAACGTAGTATATAGTTATAAAACCACATGTTTCATACTATTGGTAAGCGTTTACAAGCACCATCAGTTGGTACCTCCATACAAAAATGAACTTAATGTTAGAATGTGTAGAAAAAAATATTGGTGTAAGCATATTTCGCATTTATTTCTTATCAACCGGAGCTGCTAATAATATTTATGTATCTTAACCTGGATTCAAACCTGATAGTATATGCGCAACTCCTTTGGGCTCAAATGATTTTCCGTATATATTCTACGATATAAAGTAAACTTGAAAGGGGAGATTAAAACTCGTAACAAATAGTTAAGAATCTACCAAATTAAATAAAGCTATACTTTTTTTTAACTAAAGTTATACTTTAAAAAGGATAAATGCAATAAGAAGAAATGTAAGGACTATGAGTTAGTGGCAGAAAGAAGTCTATATGAATATGACAAGCGAGCAAGAAAATATATAGGTTGTATGTTTGCAGTGAGCTATGGATGGATATCGATCTTGTATGTCGACATCTCCAATACTATGTTTGGACATCTCGTTTCGTTATTGAACTATGGGTCATACGAGCGATATGTTATACCAAGCGGATCTATTTTTTGCTAACTTGGTTACTCTGACCCTGTTCTGGAGATGCATTTGCACAGGGTCCATTTCATTTTTTTTGACATTTTTAGCTTAGATTAGGGTCTTATTTCTTAAAAAAAAAAGTGTATTAGAAAATAGATCTCAAAAATTTTGTAGCACAGGGTCCATTTGATACTTGAGACGGGCCTGCTTGGTATAACATGTCGCTCGAAGATTATTGTAGAACTCAAGAAAAGCTTGCATGATCAATTTCTCTAACTTCTTCTAATTTTGCTGTAACTAATACTCAATTTTTGTTTGTAAATTGTAATTATCTGCTTTTTAAAGTAAGATCAAATTATCACATCTGTAGCGGGTTTTCAGTTATATCCACATAACTTGAATAGTATTTCTCGAGTCGGATCGAAAATATGCATCTCACATATTTTATTTTATTTTATTTTTGAAGAAGAACATCTCACAATTTCTTTAAAATATATTTTTATCTCGGTATGTAATGCTGAAAAGCTTTTGCAGTAGCTTTGAAATCCAGACACTAGCTTCTATTATATTTAATTTTTATCTCTTTCTTAGACCTAACCAAACAATGATCGATTCATGAAATATTGATTTGGTAACTTGGAATCGGACGTTCAAAGGGATAAACTGGAACGTGTATTTGGTCCAGAACGTTCTCGGTCTTTCTTTTTAAATTTTGTTTCATCTTTCCAGTTCAAAAAAAAAAGATAATACTTAGAAAATGTTGACCAAAGAATTTTATTTCCCATCAAATATTTTTTTCATTTTTTAATAAATATATCAAACAATAAATATCCACATATGGTCTCTATACTTTTTTCTTATCAAATACTAATAATTTGGCATCTAACTAAGGGTCAACTGGTTCAAACGTAGCGGTTGCGGTTGGGAGTGTGAAAATTTGCGAATACGGATTATTGCAGTTTCAAATGTTATATAGCGTTTTGTATAACTGGCACAATATTTAAAAATTATTGCGTTTGCGAAATATTTATGACTGTTGATTATAAGATATTGCAGCGGTTTAATAGTAAATTACTAATATAAACATATTATAACTTTATAAAATATAAAAACATACTATTCTAATAAAATATAATATTATTAATATAATATAATTAATAATAATATTATGATTATTTATTTAATTTTTTAATTAGTTAAAAGTTACGATTTTAATATTTTTTTAAGATTTATATTAAAAATTTTAGAAGAATATTTTGATTCATTTTATATATTTGTATATCTTTATATATGTAAGTATATTAATTTTTAAAAAATTCTAATGAATAGCTAATTTAAAGTTTGTATATAAAAAAATATGATATTGTTTATGAATTTAAATTAATATATAACATGTGTAGATATTTTTATTTATAATATTTCCTCTTTTAATTTTTAAATATTTAGAATTTTTTTTTATCCATCTGCAATCGCAAATACTAGCTGAAACCAACTTTTGATTTTAAGAGGTTCAGAATAGTTTGAAGCGATTTGTATCGGTTTGTATAATTGTTTTGAAACTCCGTCAATCACTACCAACCGTAAAAGCTTTGTTTGCGGATGATAGCGAAACAACCGCTCGGGCCTAAGTGGTGGTTGAATTATAAATGTACTTATTTTCTTAATAGTACACATATATTAACATTTCTCTTCATTGTTTAAGAACTCCAAAGTCCAAATAACCAATTAATCAGATTATCAGAATATGTAATAAGGACTATTTTCTATATTTCCTTTTTTATTGGGGAAAATAAAACAAAAATTTTCCTTTTATCCCTAATCTTGCGATGACTTTCTGACAATCCACTTATAAAAAAAAAAAAAAACTAGGGATCTCATCATCTCATCGCTTCTCTCAAATCTTCTCTTACCGTTTTCCCCACACAATCATGTCGACGAAGAAGATCGTGTTGAAGAGCTCCGATGGCGAGTCTTTCGAGGTCGACGAGGCGGTGGCCCTCGAGTCTCAGACCATAGCCCACATGGTCGAAGACGACTGCGTCGACAACGGGGTCCCTCTCCCCAACGTCACGAGCAAGATCCTCGCCAAGGTGATCGAGTACTGCAAGAAGCACGTCGACGCTGCCGCTTCCAAGAGCGAGGCCGTCGACGGTGGCGGTTCCTCCGACGATGACCTTAAGGCCTGGGATGCTGAGTTTATGAAGATCGATCAAGCTACCCTCTTCGAACTCATCCTGGTTTGTTTGTTTTGCTTCTTGATTGATTGATTTAGGGTTTTGATTTTGAAAAATTAGGGTTTCGAAATTTGGGGGTTTCTTTTAAAGATTGGATCTTTGACTGAGATTGAGATTGTTAGGGTTCTTATGGAATCGATTAACTGTTTTGGGGTTGTCGATTGTGAAAATTAGGGTTTCGTTTTCTCTTATCTGAAATTTAGGGGTTTCTTAAAAAAGATTGGATCTTTCCTGAGATTGAGATAGTTAGGGTTACTATGGAGTCGAGCTTGATTTGAATCTTGTTTTTGTGGATCTTGGCAGGCTGCTAATTATTTGAACATCAAGAACCTGCTTGACCTTACATGCCAGACAGTGGCTGATATGATCAAGGGAAAGACTCCGGAAGAGATTCGCACGACCTTCAACATCAAGAACGACTTTACACCCGAGGAAGAAGAGGAGGTGCGCAGGGAGAACCAATGGGCTTTTGAATGATGTGTGAGATAGGTCGTTGAAGCAAACCAACCAGTTTCTTGCTTTTTATGTTGTTGCTTTTTTTTTTTTTCTGTGGATGATCGGTGTGGATGATGACTTTACTATTTTCCTTTTGTAATTCATGACCTATGTTCGTCTTGAAGAACCAATGCTGGATGTTTGCTTTTAATGTCTTAAAAGAGTGATGTTGGTTTGCCTTGCAAATATCTTGATCCTGTTCCCTTTCTTCTCCTTCTAATTCTGTTCATCTCTTGCGCTGAATTCACCAGAAGATAATAAGCCTTGCTTCACTAACATCTTAAGACTCGTTTCCGGGCAATGAGAATATCTATCAGTGGGTCCATGATAGACACAAGTGCGAATGCGAAACCCAATTGAAGAACATGAGAACGGCAAAGGAAGAACTTTGTGGTGGCAATGATACGTACCAATGCGACGTCTAGCTGCGCTTTGACAATTGTATAAACATGTAGAGAAACACAACATAAACTCTGTGTTCTTGCTCTGGTCCTAAGGCCTTAGCTCACACCACGTGCACCTTGCGCCGTCAAATTCAACATCCAAAACTCAGAGTTGGTCTTTCTTGAAAACATTTCCAAGGGAACAGTGGCATTGAATTGTAACCAGAGTAATAAATAGCCAAATCTATTATACTTCCTTACAAGTAGAGACAGTCTACCCTGCGGGCACTTGCGCATTTGTTATTTATTTTGCTTTTTTCATTAATCCAAATACATGCACAGAAACACTGCATAACGTTAGAGTGTATAGAATCACACAGGTTGCTGAGACTTCACTGATAAAAACTTTGGAGCATGTGAGTTTAAAAAAAAAACTATAGAGCAAGTGAACATGAATCAATCGAAACTCTCAGTTAATGGCGAATAAGTAAGCATAACTTTGCATGATTCAGATAGATAAAAAAACTAATGCAAACCTGAATGTTCAAGAAACACTAAAGCTATACTCTCCAGAACAAGAGCTCGTTGAGGAAACAAACATTCACTGCTTAGAATAGAAAAACGGATTGTTGTTGCATTGCATTAGCAACAAAAACAAACTCCGTTGCCGGGAATCGAACCCGGGTCGCCTGGGTGAAAGCCAGGTATCCTAACCGCTGGACGACAACGGATTGATGTTTAACATTGTGTATATTAAATAGTAGTTGTTTGATCGCACTTACAATATGAAGCAATGAACTATGCCAAACCTTAATTAATAGAGGTGACTGAAATTTTGAGAGAGCTTCAAAACTATTTGGCTCTAAATGGTGAACAAAAAAATGAATGGGAATGGATAATTCCTCTTCATTCCTCAAATTTTACACCATTTATATGGAATATTATTTTCTTAATGTTCCTTTTCCTTCCTTTTAATTTAAGGAATTATAGAATAAAAGTATTCTTTATAAAATCTGGCAAAGAACAAGAAGGAATAAATATTCCTATTATTTTGTTCTTCTGCATTCGATTCATCTTTGTTCTTATTATTACCTTTGTGATCACCAATTAGAGCCTTTGTGTTTTTAGTACATGGAAAGAGTTTCATGAAGAACATCATAGTATATAGAAGACCAAAATGATCTTTGCTTTCAAAATTGTTGTCAGATAAAAAGTTAAAACACAACACAACAGATTTATGAATACTGAAGATAAACCTCCAAGTTTTTTTAGCAAACCAAACGCATCAGCTTCATAGCACACACGGATTCCAAAGAGATCAACCGTGGTTTCAGCAAACTTTATCATAGAGACAACTCTTTCTTTTCTTTATATTCCTCCAAGGTTATCAGTGACTCCTTGTTTTTGGTCCAATCTGCAGGTCTTGGCATGATTATCGCAATATATCCTTCCCTATCAGCCTAAGGAATCAGATTTTTGTAACAAAAACGATGTAATTAAAATACAGAAAAGCAAAGAAATATCATTTGAGTTATTATTCTCTGGCGTTGATTCCATAAGCATAAGCTGATTATAGCTCAAGTTTTCAGAGAAGATGATAGTGTGCAGTAATAAGAGCTTCATGGCATGAAAAGTATGATAACTCTAATATTAGTGTCTGCTTACCGATGAATTGAGAAGCTGAGGTTGGTTGATTAATCTCTCATTCACCTCCAAGAGAGAACCTTTAACGCAACACCTAAGGAAAAAGAAAAACTTCAATTTTTTGGCATTTGAGAGAACTTGGAACAGAGGAAAAAAGCTATGCACCTGACAATATAAGAATCTTTAGCAGTGGAAACTTTGCACAATGCTGTATTCGATTCAGAGCGCATAGCATTCTGCACAAGAAGATCATTTTAACAAAACACTAGCTTCAGCTATAACAAACACTAGTGAACAAAGCAAAAACCTTTTTACGCTTGCCGGAGACTTTCAAGACGCTACGATCAGACTTGCCAACATTGAAATCAATGTTAGTGATCCCACCTTCGTCCTTGAAAGCTACATGCGTAGGAGCTAATCCAATCACACACAAACTGTTACACACACAACACAAGCAAGAAACCCCAGTTTCAAAAAAGAGAGAGATTGAGATTGAGGAAGACCATAAAGGAAGAGACTTTTGAGATACCCATTAGCGTGACGGTAGATATACTGATCATGACCCGGTTTCGTGAAATCTGCAACCACTCGGATTAAAAAGGGTTTTTACTCACACTGTTCAAAAGGAGAGTTAAAGAGTTAGGCTGAGTGAATGAATGAATGTGAGAGAACCGAACCTGTGATGAAGTAAGAAACAAAGTTGACTTGTGTAGCTGAAGGTGGAGAAAGAGGAAGCTCTCCTATATCTGAAAGCAGCATACTTCTCAATTCGTCTTCCTCTTCTTCTTCTTCTAGCGCTTGCTTCTGCTCGTAGCAATGCTCTACTTCCTCCTCGGGTTGATTTTGTTTGGTTGACTCGATTGTATCCTCGGTTTCTGGATTGTTTGCTACCTCAGCCGTCTGAATCTCCATTTTTCTTCGAACACAGAGCAAATCGGTTTTCTTCAGTGTGGTTTCGAGTTTTTAACCTTCCGACGGCGGATAACAATCGGACTTTTTAACTTTGCCGATTCTAGAGTAGATAAGTAATGGGCCTTATTTTCGTTAAGATATAAATAGGAAAAGCCCATTTTGAAGTACGGCCTAAGAGCCTGCGGGGCTGAGCTGAGGGTTTGTTGCAATTTGTATCTCCACTTTGTTGCAATTTGTATCTCCACGTCTTGAGTCATCTTCTCCACAAATAGAGTAGGCCGTAGGGCTTTGCTTCATAATTAGTTGTAAGGTTTTGTATATTAAGTTATTTCTTGATAAACAGAACAACCATGTCGTTGTAGTATAGTGGTAAGTATTCCCGCCTGTCACGCGGGTGACCCGGGTTCGATCCCCGGCAACGGCGCATTGTCTTTTTGTTACGGTGACGTTTTTAACACCACTATATTTGGTTTACGGGCCAGGCACTCAGAATATGTCTTTGCCAGAGCCCATAATACAATCAGATTAGACCCAGCACAATAAACTCAAATCCAAGTCATTTCGAGAACTGAGTTGCTCTGGAGTGTGAATATACATCATTCAAACTACTGTCTTCTTTATTAGAGCCCAAAAGTATGGTTACGACTTGCTTTTGCATCTCTGGGGTTCTGAAAGACTTTGCTTTAAGTTAGTTCTCGTCATTTTAACTCATAATATTATAAAAAGAAGAATAAGTGCTTAGTAATAAAATAAATAAACTGTTCCATTGCATTAAAAGTGATAGGCAAAGACCAAAAATGTTAATTTTATCCAAACAAGTCTCACTACCGAACAGTAAAATGCAAGAGGTTATATAAAAAAAATCCCTCGGTGGTTACCTAGAGAGAATCTAAAGAAAAACAGTGGCAAAACTAAAAACTAGGATTCAATTGATAAAAAGAAAGAGGATACACTTGAGGCAACTAGGCAAGCATGTCGTCTTGATGGACATAAACAAACATATAGAGAGAGAGCAAGGAGATAGAAAAAATAAACATCCAACGACTTGGCTTTTTTTCTTTTTATGTTTGTGTAACAGAAACCTCACTCACATGTCTCAAGCGACTGCCTGGTTTGCTGGTCCATCTGATCTGTTGTTGAATCCACCACCAACACCACGGCCACCTCTTCCTCTTCCACGACCTCCCCTTCCACCTCCACGCCCTGTATTAAACCAATTCATAACTCATCACCCAAATACGATGCTATAACCAAGTTAAAAATAAACTTCGTATTTTGACAATTGTTACCACGGCCCTGAGGAGGAGCATCGTAATCACCACTACCCTGGGGACCATTATAACCACCACGGCCCTGACCATCGTAACCACCGCGACCCTGATGGGGACCATCGTAACCACCGCGACCCTGATGGGGACCATCGTAACCACCGCGACCCTGATGGGGACCATCGTAACCACCGCGGCCCTGATTGTTAGACTTGGTCTTTAGTCAAGTAGTAGTGGTCTTAATAATGCCAACTATGTAGGAGTAGTTGCCAACTAAGTTTGTTTCATGTTGTTAAAGTCCTCCGAGAATGTAGGAGGCAGTTGTACGTTTGTTGAAGGCTATATAAAGCCAGTTGATCAATAAGAGAAAGTAAGCTTTTTCGATCTCATTTTTCAGTTCTTATTTGGTTCCAACATATTGGTATCAGAGCTACGGTATTCTGATCTGATTAAGTGAGATCTTTCTTGCAGAAAAAGAGTGAAAATGTCAGGTGACGGAGACATGAAGATGATGACAATACCCAAGTTCGATGGTGATTTCGAACACTGGAGCATGCTGATGGAGAATCTCCTGCGGTCCAAGGAATGGTGGGATTTGATAGAGAGAGGCTATGTTGAGCCTGGCAGAGGGGAGATCCTAACCGGACCACAGAGACAGGAGCTAGCAGAGAAGAAGCTCAATGATTTGAAGGTGAAGAACTACCTGTTCCAGGCAATCGATAAGTCGATTCTCAAGACCATAATTCAGAAGGACACGGCCAAACAATTGTGGGATTCCTTGAAGACGAAGTATCAAGGTAACGAGCGTGTGAAGCGAGCACAACTTCAACGCTTAAGAAGAGACTTTGAGATATTGGAGATGAAGGAAACAGAGAACATCACGGAGTACTTCTCGAGGGTGTTGCTCGTTGCAACAGACATGAGGAACCTGGGAGAAGATATGCAGGACATCAAGATTGTTGAGAAGATTCTCAGGACGCTCTCTGAGAAATTCACATACATAGTATGTTCGATTGAAGAATCCAAAGACATTGATAGTCTTTCGGTGGATGCGTTGCAGAGCTCTCTGTTGGTTCACGAGCAGAAGATTGTGAGACACTCTAAGGGGGACGTGAAGGATGAGCAAGCGTTAAAGGTGACACACGAAGCTGGTAACTCAAGTGGATCAGGAGGACGAGGTAGAGGTAGCTTTGGTAGAGGTAGAGGACGCGGAAGAGGATCGTTCAACAAAGCACTGGTGGAATGCTACAAATGCCACAACCTGGGACACTACCAATTTGAGTGTCCCAATGCTGAGAAGAAGGTAAACTTTGTTGAGTTTAACGAAGAGGAAGAGCTGTTGTTGATGGCACATGTGGAGCTAAGGGGATCAAAGATGGAGGATCTGTGGTTTCTGGATAGCGGGTGCAGCAATCATATGACCGGGGCAAAGAAGTGGTTCTCTGAGATTGATGAGAGCTTTGGTCATTCAGTGAAGCTTGGCAACAATGCAAGAATGGCGGTACAAGGAAAGGGAACCATCAAAGTCAAGGTGAATGGGTTGACTCAGGTGATTCAAGATGTGTACTATGTTCCTGAGCTGAGCAACAACCTTCTTAGCATGGGGCAGTTACTGGAAAGAAACCTTGCAATCCTGATACAGAACAAGAGCTGCAAGGTGTATCATCCATCAAGAGGGATCATCATTGAGACACAGATGAGCGCCAATCGTATGTTTGCAATCCTCGGTGAAGAGATCAGCTCAGACTCGTGTTTCCAAATGAAGGCAGCAGATGAAACACACTTGTGGCACTGCAGGTTTGCTCATCTGAACTACAAAAGCCTGAAGACGTTAAGCACCAAGGAGATGGTGAAAGGGCTTCCACACATCGAGACCTGCATTAAGGTGTGTGAGAACTGTCTTATTGGGAAGCAGAAACGAGAGTCTTTCCCAAAGAAAAGCACATGGAGAGCTTCAAAGAACCTGCAACTGATACATGCTGACATATGTGGTCCCATCACGCCAGTCTCAATTAGCCAGAAGAGGTATCTTCTCACTTTCATTGATGATCACAGCAGAAAGATGTGGAGTTACTTGATTGCAGAGAAGTCAGAAGCGTTTGCAACGTTCAAGATCTACAAGGCTAGTGTGGAAAAGGAATCAGGGTTGCCAATCTGTTGTCTGAGAACAGATAGAGGAGGAGAATTCTGTTCAAAGGAGTTTGAAGAGTTCTGTAAGAATGAGGGCATCAAACGCCAATTGACTGCAAGCTACACGCCACAACAAAATGGTGTGGCTGAGAGGAGAAACCAAACCATCATGAACCTGGTTCGTAGCACGTTGACAGAGAGAGAGATGCCCAAGGAGTTCTGGGCAGAGGGAGTTAAGTGGATAACTTATGTTCTCAATCGCAGTCCTACAAGTGCCTTGCAAGATCAAACACCAGAAGAGGCTTGGAGTGGTATCAAACCAAACGTGCAACACTTCAAAGTCTTTGGATGCATTGGCCATGTTCACATTCCAGAAGCAAAGCGGGTGAAGCTAGATAACAAGAGCTGTAAGTGTGTCTTCCTTGGAATAAGTGAAGAATCAAAGGCATATCGGTTGTACAATCCCACTTCTAAGAAAATCACAGTGAGTAGAGATGTGGTCTTTGAAGAAGAAGAGAAGTGGGATTGGGGAAGGAAAAATGTAGATGGAGCTGATGATGATTCCAATGTCATACTGACTTGGGAAAACGATGGTGAAAATGGAGAGGAAGAGTTCCTACATGAAGAAGAGACTGCAGAGAACAACAACAATGGTGCAGCTGCAGAACCAGAACAAGCTGTTGGAGAAGAAGAAGGTGCTGTTGGCGTTGCTGCAGGAGCGAGACCAGCACGAGCGAGTAGGCCTCCATCTTACTTACTTGACTATGAATGTGGTCACGTGATGCTGCAGCAAGAAGAGGTAACAGCACAACTCTGCGACAGTTACTTGATTGATGACTTTGCTCTACAAGTTATCACAGCACTTGGAGATCCCACAAGTTTTGAAGAAGCTGCGAGACATCAAGAGTGGAGAGAGGCTATGAGAGCAGAGATTGAAGCCATTGAACGGAATCAGACATGGGAGCTGTGTGCATTGCCTAAAGGTGTAAAGACCATCGGTGTGAAATGGGTCTTTAAGACAAAGTTTGATGAAGATGGTGAGATAGACAAGTTCAAAGCAAGACTTGTTGCCAAAGGCTATGCGCAAAGGTACGGTGTGGACTATGATGAGGTGTATGCACCAGTAGCACGATGGGACACAGTTCGAATCATCCTGGCCACTGCAGCTAGCAGAAACTGGATCATCTATCAGTTGGACGTAAAGAGCGCTTTTCTATATGGAGAGCTAAATGAAGTGGTTTTCATCGATCAACCACAAGGTTTCATCAAGAAGGGAAACGAAGAGAAGGTCTACCGTTTGAGAAAGGCTCTATATGGCTTAAAGCAGGCACCAAGAGCCTGGTTCAGTAAGATAGAGAGCTACTTCATTGAGGAAGGCTTCGAGAAGTGCGACTTTGAACATACTCTGTTTGTAAAAACAGAACAAGGTCAAATCCTCATTGTAAGTTTGTACGTTGATGATCTTATTGTTACTGGAAACTGTGAGAGAATGATTCAGGAGTTCAAAGAGTCGATGAAAGGGAGGTTCGATATGACTGATCTTGGGAAGATGAGATACTTTCTTGGAGTTGAAATTCTGCAGCGAGAAGAAGGGATCTACATGTGCCAGAGGAAGTTTGCTAGAGAAGTTCTTGAAAGGTTTGAGATGGATTTGAGCAATGGTGTGAGCAGTCCGATAGTTCCAGGTACAAAGGTCTCAAAGAAGGGAGGAGGAGCAGTCTTGGACGTCACACTCTACAAACAAATGATCGGCAGTCTGATGTATCTCACAGTCACCAGGCCTGATCTGACGTTTGCTGTGGGACTTGCCAGCCGGTTCATGGAGAGTCCAACTGAAGCACATTTCCAAGTGGTAAAGAGGATATTGAGATATGTAAGAAGCACGGTGGAGCTTGGAGTCATGTACAAGCGTGGTGGAGACAATGAGCTTCAAGTATACACTGATAGCGACTATGCAGGGGATCTAGATGATCGGAGAAGCACCTCTGGTTTTGTGTTTCTCATTGCTGGAGGAGCTGTTTCATGGAGTTCAAAGAAGCAGCCTATAGTTGCCTTGTCCACAACGGAAGCGGAATACATTGCTGCTGTCTCATGTGCAACGCAAGGAATCTGGATAACTAGAGTACTTGAGAAGATTGGGGAGTATCAGGAGAGTTGCATCACAGTCAAGTGTGACAACAGTTCAACCATTCAGCTGTCAAGGAACCCGGTACTTCATGGACGCAGTAAGCATATTGAGGTGCGATTTCATTACTTAAGGGAGCTGACTAAGGAAGGGAAGGTGAAGCTCATTCATTGTGGAACTCAAGAGCAGCTAGCTGACATCATGACAAAGCCGTTGAAGTTGGACACGTTCAGGAAGCTGAAGGAAGAAATCGGTTTGATTGAGATGCCTAAGTAAACTGATATATCATTCGAGATATCAGTTTAGGGAAGGATTTGTTAGACTTGGTCTTTAGTCAAGTAGTAGTGGTCTTAATAATGCCAACTATGTAGGAGTAGTTGCCAACTAAGTTTGTTTCATGTTGTTAAAGTCCTCCGAGAATGTAGGAGGCAGTTGTACGTTTGTTGAAGGCTATATAAAGCCAGTTGATCAATAAGAGAAAGTAAGCTTTTTCGATCTCATTTTTCAGTTCTTATTTGGTTCCAACACTGATGAGGACCATCGTAACCACCGCGACCCTGACGACCACTGTAACCACCGCGGTCCTGACGAGGACCATCGTAACCACCACGGCCCTGACGACCATTGTAACCACCGCGACCCTGATGACGACCATTGTAACCACCACGACCCTGATGACGACCATCATAACCACCATGATCATCATATCCACGGTGTTCATGAGGAGCATCATAACCGTAACCTCTATCTTGTGGTGCATCATACTCATTTGGAGGACCACTGTATCCTCCTCTTCCTCGACCGCTGCGTCCTCTGCCACGCCCTCTTCCTCTACCATCGTACTGGTTACGTTCCAGTCCTTCATCTTCATACTCAACGTCCGCATATGCACTTCCTGCCAAAAAAAAAAAATTAACAATGCGTTACAAAAGATCCATGAATCAAAAGTTTAAAAATCTCAACTGAAGGCTTAGAAAACAGTAGTGTGGTGAGTTAAACAGAATACTCCCAAGGTAATTTTACCTCTGCCACCTCGTCTCCTCCCTCTTCCTCTTCCCCTTCCCCTTCCCCTTCCTCTGCCACCAGGTGAACCCTCTGCGGGAATATAAATAGAAAACTTAGAAAGACCAGAGCAAGAAGTAATTAAAAGGGTCACCGAGAGTGACAGTAAGCATACCTCCTTCATAGTCGATATCGCCTAATGGCTTCACCATCTCAATAGGAATCGGGCTTTGGTATCTAAAACATCATTTAATAAAAATTATTAATATTGAACCAGTGAAAACAAATATGCAATCTATATGTCAAGACAGAGAGTCTCTGCAAAAAACACATGTAACTAATTATCGCCAGGGATCTCAAAAAAACACAAATCAAAAAGATCAAAACAAGAAACTCACCCAATAGCGGATGTATTAAGCTCTTTCGTGGATAGGACAATGGTTATCATGGACACATGCCTCGTGGTCTCAATACTTCAAGATAACACACAAAAAAAGGAAAAAATGATTAACAAATTGCCAAGGTTACAAAATAAGCAGAAAAAAATACATATCAGCAATGGACTTCTATCACAATCAAAACCATTTATAAAAAAAAAGTTGTGTGACTCCTTACGGTAGAAGGCCTTCCTCTTTAGGTTCCCATGTGTCTGTTATGTCGGTGGATCCAATAGATGTGTTCTGATGAAGACCAGGGATCCTTCTCTACGTTACATAGTAAACAAAAAAAAAAACATTTTTCAGATAACCCATCGTCAGAACCACGGTTTGTGAACTGGACAAGACAAAACACATAAAAATTTACCTTAACCAGCTCCACAATGTTCACAGTCTTGTTAATAGCTCTTCCCATTGCCTTAAACACAACTTCAGTCGACCCTTTTTCCTATACAGATAACTTAAAACTCATCTCTCTATCCACACAAATTTAATCATCTATCAGCCAGCCACAGTGGATCATGAACATTCTCTACTCCATACGTTAACAGTATACTATAAATAGCCAATCAGAGAGTGTAAGGTCATAGCTTATACTATAAAGAACTTATCCAAAAACAACATATAAACGTGAACATGGACTCAAAACGACGACGTTTTAGTTGCAAAACTATTCAAAAAGCCTAACAAGGTTGAAAGAGTAAAAGACAATACCTGGAGAAGAGTCATGGCATAGGTGATGTAGTTCCGTGCCCTGCCCATACTAGTGATACGAATCTCGTTCGCATCAATCGTCCTCTCCTCCTTCTTCTTCACCACACGGTCATACTTCTCCATCTGTATTTCCCCCAAAAATGAAAAGTCAACGAGAAAGCTAGGGATTTTGACTTTTTTAGAAAGTAAACCACACATAGATACTTAACTTACCTTCGAGAGAGTGGGAGAATCGGATAGAAGGGAGATGGTGGAAGAGCGCCCTCTTTGTACGGCTTCGTCTCTTTCCTTTTACGCCCTGACCGCAAATCTGATTCAACCGCTCTCATATATACCCCCCAGCCGCATCACTTCCACACCCTAACCGTTTCGGTTCGTGATTTTACTAAACCGAACCGAACCATGATAAATCAAGCTTAACCGGTTTTTATAAACTGAAATATACTCGTTACTTGTTAATTTCAGATCCGGTAACCGGAGCTGTTCTTAGCTTCGGTTCAGATCAATTATCTCGGTTAAGTTGGGACATATTCTTTTGTAATAATAATATCTTCAAGAAGGTTATCCAGTTGCAGAAAATGCGAAGGAAAAGGTCTAAATGGCTTATCCATAAAAGGATAAAATAAATTGTTTGAAGAAAACCAAATCTACACGTTATAAATAGAATGTTTCTGGATAATCGGTGTTAACAGCTAATAAATAAATGAATAAAAGACAAAGTATATTTGTTTTGTCCATTTATGTTGATTTATTTTTATTTTTCCACAACAAAATTATAATGCTTCTTTTTTTTTTGTCAATGCTTTTCATTTAACACAGTACAATTGCCAATATCAACATCATATAGGCCGAGCTGCACCTCTAAAAGATCGTAACGTCGGACCTTTTGTCGCAGAGTACGGTTGGGCTTTATGTAAATTAGTGGCGGCAACTTTACAAAAGATCAAGATCAAATAACTGTACCATTAAACCTAAGTAACTTTACTATACCTATATAATATCGTTTCATAATCCAACCAGGGGCGAACCCAGAATTTTTTTTTGTAGGTTCAAACCAAACCAAAAATTAATAAAAAAAAATATCTTATAAATCATTCTAAAAATGTATCATTCTACAAAAGCATCCTACGATCTTTCATATCTTGAAATTTCTTCATCGCTATTTCATTAGTAACAGTCTCAAATACTTCTTTTTCAATATAACAAACTAAACAATCATTAAGAAAGTCATTGCCAATCCGATTTCGCCGATATGTCTTCACAATCTTCATTGCTGAAAAACATCTTTCAACAGTTGCAGTTGCGACTGGCAAAATCAAAGCTAACTTCAAAAGCCTATAAACCAAAGGAAGTGATAGATGTTTCCGTGTATCCACTAACATACGAGCAATGTCTCCTAGACTCTTCAAATAACTAAATATATCATCATGCCGAACATTGTCGATGTATATAGACAACTGCTGCTCAAGAGATATGCACTCTGTAGGACTAAAGTCGTAAGGATAGAACTTGGCTAAATTCATCAGCTTTGATTGGTCAAACTCAGAAAATGAACCAATATGAGATAAAGAAGCAATACAAGTAAGCAACTCGGTGTTTACCTCAGTAAAGCGATCATTAAATTCCTGAAACTCCAAATCAACAGCATATAAACAATTGACCTTGTAGTGATGCATGTTTTGTATTCCTATTTTTTTTCCTTGGTCTCTTTGGGTGAATAAATTCATCTTCTATATCAACCTTCTCAATCTCATACTTCTCACAAAAAAAAGACCTTATCCATCAAAAAATGCCACCCATTATCTCTAAAATCTTGAAGTTGTCTCTTTGTTGATTTCATCAATGACACAACATTCAAAATGTCTTGATCACTTTGTTGCAAAGCTTTGGATAAGCTATCTGTAAGTCCTAAAAGATGAACCATCATTTGCAGATAAAACACAAAATCAAAATCCTGGAAGTATACAAGAAGACCATATGTTTGTCGTCTTTTTGAGTCGTCCAAGCCCTCATTCTCAATATGTTTAAGCACATTGATGATGGGAGAAAATAACTCAATCAAACGCAACAAAGTTCTGTAGTGAGAACCCCAACATGTCTGCTCTGATCTCTGAATAGCAACCTCTTGATTCGCCCCTTTTCATGTGTTTATTTTACCATCAAGAACATCTTCCTCAATCATTTTCCTGTGATCTTCTCGAATCTGATACTTTCTCATACATGAAGCTCCAACCACATTCAACAACAGAGAAATCATATCAATAAATCCTCCAACCTCAAAATTCTTTTTTGCAACAGCCACAACAACCAATTGAAGTTGGTGAGCAAAACAATGGACATAATAAGTTGAGGTGTTTTCCCGTAAAATCAGTGATCTTAGTCCATTATATTCACCTTTCATATTACTTGCGCCATCGTAACCTTGTCCTCTCAACTTTTTTATGCTCAACTCAAGCTTAGCAAACAAAGAATCAATAGATGATTTCAGATATGCTGAAGATGTCTCATCCACATGTATAAAGCTAATGAATCTTTCTTTGACAATCCCACTTTTATCAACAAACCGAAATACTACTGCCATTTGTTCTTTAGAAACGTCAGCAGATTCATCAACCAGCAAACCAAAAACGTCATGATCAATTTCTTCAATAATAGATTTGATTACCTCTTCTGCAAAGCAGTGCGCAGTATCTTTCTGAATTTTCAAAGATACCATCTGATTATTTTCTGGAGCATTTTGTAAGACAACCTTACTCACGGCTTCATTTTGTTCAGCAGTGTATTTCAGAAGCTCCATGAAGTTTCCTTTATTAGCAGATGTTTCTGATTCATTATGACCACGGAAAGGAAGACCTTGTCGCAACAAATATCTGGAAACATCAAATGAAGCATTTAACCGAACCTGATACTCATTCTTGGTAATATCATCCTGCTTATGCAAAGCATGCTTAATAGACTGGTCTTGTCTCATCAAGTTTTCACATTTCATAACTGCATTATTATGAAAGCTATTAACTTGTCCCACATGTTCTGTAAGCCTACTGAACTTATACCAGCTAGAAAAATCTTCATTAGTCCATGCATCAGTTTTTACACATTTTTCATTAATATCTCTAAACAAGTAACAACATAGACAATAGGCAGCGTCTTTCTTAACACTATATTCTAACCAGTTTTTATACTGATCAAACCAAGCAAGATTAAATCGCCTCATTACACCTGATATCATTTTGTGTTTAAAGATATGACCACGAGGTTGACAAGGACCTCTAATCAAATATCTACGAATTACCTCATCTCTTTGATTTGAAGGGTATTCGGATATTTTTTCCGATCAGCAGGATCCCATGGTAAATCATCTAAATCACAAGATAGGGATTGCTCTTTTCTATTCAAATTCAGAAACTTTTCAATTGATCCTGCTGAATAAATAAATAAAATATATTATTAAAAAGCCAGATAAAATACATAGAAACAAAACAAAAACGACAGAAAACTATTATTTTCTCATCTCTAGACTAAAGAACAAAAAAAAATCAGTTAGGTTTGTTAAAAATTTACAATACCTAAACTAAATTGTTTTAACATTGATATAGAGTTAACAAGAGACAATAACATAAAAGCTTAATTGTAAAATCTGAACTTACATAGAAATTAGAATGCATGTCAGATTTGGAGAAGAGAAGAGAAAGAAGTCGAAAAGACAAATAAAAAGATCCGTCGATTAGGTTAAATGTGTTAAAGTGCTTATCAAACAAATTTTTTAAAAAAATCCTTTTCCTAATAATTTGATCCATCGACAGATTTGTTGGGCTTTAATATATGGGTCTAAATATTTTTTTGTGGGTTCAGAGAACCAAAATTTTGTGGGTTCAGTTTCTTTTATTTATGCTACTAATAAATAAATTTTTTTGTGGGTTCAGCTGACCCCACCTCCTGCAACGTGGGTCCGCCCCTGAATCCAACCCATTGTAATTTGTGAACAATTAATGCTCAAATCAAAATCTTTGTATAGGCGATATTCGTAGAGATTCTGCTGATCTCAACGTCTTTATTTGATCGAAAATAGAACAAAAACGTGTTGGATATACGATGTAACAGAAAAAATGGAGCAAAGTAAAGATAAAGAATGAGCTCTTTGTATATATGTGTAATACTTTTTGTACTTTTTAGGGTTCATAGTTTCTTATGGTCGAATGTGAAGCCTTTTCGTTCTTTGATTTGGCATCACATATACCAAAATCTCGTCGATGCTAGTAGAATATATTTTCTCGGTTTCAAAAAGATATATGTTATAGAAAAATATATTTTCAAAAACAAAATATTTTTATATTTTCAATGCATTTTCTGTCAATTAATAATAAAAATGATAAATTTCAAAAATATTGATTACATTTCTTGATATAAAATTACAAAATTATGCATTAATAACTAAATTTTAATATGTTTTATTAATAAATGTAAAATTCTAAAATATGTGTTATTTAGAAACGGAGGGAATACAAAATATTCAGCACCAAAAAGATACAACTAGTTTAGTTATTCAGATAAATACATATAAGCAGCTACAAAACAATAGAAATATATTTTTGTTTCTTTTTTGGTGGAACTCTTACTGTCTAACTGGTGACTAATGAATGAAAAGAATAGTGATTTTCTTACAATTCTTAATTTATTTTACCATTTATTAAGAATAAGTTTTATTTTCTATTACTTATCATTCATTTTATTCTAAAAGAATATAGAACAAATTTGTTACTCACCAAAATTGATAAGGAATAGTTTTTCTATACATTCTTATAACTTATGCATTTTTCTCTACTCATTCATAATGTTTCTATGATGGTCACCAATTAGACCATTAATCTGTGAAATTGAATGCATCTGGTTAGTTATTAAGAACCTTTATTCTGAGTTGGAGAATGTTATGATTCTTGCAGTTACAATGGTTGGGGTCTAGACTATAACTAAGGTTCAACAACACTTCCTCCTATACCGTTTGAAATGTTTTGACAAGTGGTTTCAGTCATGCAGCTCTGCTTTTGCTATTGGATGCGGTTCAACATTATGTTTTCTTTCTATTTGTGGATAGCCATAAATAGTGCATAATCAATTGTCATGGGATAGCTTTCACCTTTCAGCTACATTTGAATTCGCTACAAAAGGAATCCTGCAGGTAATATATACATTATTTCTTTCAGCACCTTAACATATTGTGATTCATAGGGGTTTGCTTACATATTTTTCACTTTATTGAATCTCACAAGTCATACTATACGAAGCTGCAAAGTGTCAGTTTTGGTGTTTATGTGATCCCAAGGGAAGCCAACGGGTGTAATGGGATGGTGGCCTTGAAGAGGTGTCACGTTCTTTGATAACCACCACACTGGCTCTACTTAGGTTACCTAAACCTATTTCACACAAATATATTCTTCCAAAATGGTATTTTGTTCACATCAATATCTCTGTTAATATTGAATTCTCTACCTGATGTTTTCATTCTGGTTTATAACCTGTCCTCTTTTTCTTATATTCATTAGATAGATACACATTACGAGGTGACAAGATATCCACAGTATGCCAGGATCTGCGTTTTGGAAGAAAAGTCCAGCTTATACGCAGCCGTTGTTAGTAAGAAACTGTGGTCTGTGCATAAAGCTCGGAGACGTCTCTTGGTGCTCTGCCGGTAGAGAGTGAACTCTGCCAACAAGTGGCCATCGGTGTGCCGTCTGGCACAAGTAAACTTCAAACCTTCGACCTGGTCTCGTATGTTCGGGCGATAAAGTCCAGATATATTATTCACTTTCTATCCCAGGTTTAACAATAAATAACGTTCACCACCTACGTATTCATGATGTAATATTTCACAAATATATGTTTTGATTTATAAAGAAAATATTAGGTGTGGGTTGTTCTTTTGTTGACATTTGTAGAAAAGATGGGAAGACTAGTGAGAAGAGTATAAAAAAAGTTTATGCTTCTTCATGAGAAGTAAGTTGACCTGTGTGTTGTGTTGCAAAAGCTAAGTATCATATGATGATGGAAACTGCAAGGGCTTGTTGGTAGGGTAAATAATTACCATAAAAGTAAATCATTTTAGTTTAAGCACGATCTTTGATTTCATGCTGAGTATATTCCATGGTCAAACCATATATATGTAGTATCTCGAAGGATAAAAGAGAAATTTTAAAGTTAACTAGATTTTGACCCGCGCTTTTGAAGCGCGGGATATTTTACGATGAAAATTTCACTAATAATTTAACAAATATTTTGGTAATTTTTAAATAGTGTGTATTTAAAATATTTTTGCATTTAAATCAGTATTTTTAAATTCAACCTGATTGTGATTATACCGGTTAATCCGGAGATCTGACAATTCAATTTATGTTTTTAAAATATTCATATTAAAAAACACTAAAACCCGAGATAACCGATTTTGAACTGATGGATGACGATATGTATCATTAGATTTAATTGTAATAGTTTCATAATTTGTAATCTTATAGATCGAAATTTTAAAGTTCACTATTGCAATTTATGAATTGAGACGTTTCTACAAAATTTTGAAAAGAGAAATGATAGATATAAAATAACTAAGATTAATTATTGTATTATTTGGAAACATTGGATAGTAGTATAAAAAATATATTGTTTTGGAAACATTGATAGTAGTATAAGAAATAAGTATATGTTTGGAAACATTGATAGTAGATAAAAAATAGTATTTGGAAATAGATAGTAGTATAAAGAAATAAACATTAGTGATTTAATGTATGTTTAACTATAAAGTATAAAGATGTATTTAATTTAAAAACTACAAAATAAATGTTAGGTCCAACATAATGTTTCTGTTTTAATAAGATAGATACACGAGTTATTGGTGGCCACTAGACTAGGACTAGAGGACCAGAGAGATCTTAAAAGCAGTTTGATTGATGGATGTGTATATTATATAGTCATAGGACTTCATGATTCTTGTTTTGAAATCTTGACAACAAAAGGCCAATACCCAACAGCTTCATATCTTATTCTTATCGCTTGAGGTTCGACCCAACACTACTGTCTTTTCTAACGGAGTGTTATTTTCTATATGTTGATTAGTTTTTTATATGTTTTTTTTTTTTTTGTAAATGGCATTCAAGTTTTTATATGTTGTTTCAATCTTTTAAATATAAATTTTGGGAACTGCATAAAGAACTAAATCAAATCAATGATGAACGCCTTCTGGCTTCAAGTGACATGCGTTGTTAAGAAAAAATCTTCTGTTCATAGAAGCTCTCCTAGATCCTCCAGTTTTTACATTATACTATTGTTTTTCTTATTGTTTGTTGTCATGAGATAAATCTACAAGACAGCATTGCTACTTCGATAAACCCATGGAGAAAATATCCAATATATAAGATTGATAGGTAAAATGT
>NW_026615899.1:0-34909 GCF_000801105.2 Raphanus sativus
AATACATTTCAAAAATAAAAATGGACTAGAATAGGAAATAAACATTTAAAATATTTTAGGATTGATCCTTTTAAGTTTAACACAAAAAATTTTGACACGGTTTTCTATATTTTCCAGTCTGCTAGGTATTTATGAATTTACATTAAAAGATAATTTAATAATATATTCTATATAGTAAAAAAATTAATATATGGGGTCTACAATACATTGAAGACAAAATTAAAAAGATATAACTATTATAATCAATTTATTATAAAATTACTGTATGGAATATAGTAAAATGCGAATACAAACCTAGTGAAAGAATGATGAATATAGTTAAGAAGGTGAACAAGAGTTGAAGGGATTTCATCATCGTGGATAATAGAAATGGATTGATAGTGAGTTCAAAATTTAGAAAATAGATGAAGTGTTTTATTTTTTACAACATAAAAAGAAGTAATCTTACATATATATACATAATAAAAATATCTAATTTAAGCAACACACATTTTTATGGTCTGATTTAAGCGATCAAAATTAGAAAGATTTCAAATTCTTTGCTCATATAATATGTGAAAGCTTTAGACTCGTTCGTTTTCCTATAATCAAATAGAAGGATGCGTGTATTACGCCTGAAATTAGTTTTGGTGTCCTCAAAAAAATATTGTTATTTTGAGAATTATAAATTTGTTTAAGGGAATGTGAATAAAACACTTTAACAAACATTACTTCTTAAATATACAGAGGTGAATATCCTACACGTAACATAATTTGTAGATTATATAAAAATTTATATTAATTATACAGTTTGGCCATTTCATAGATATGTAGAATATTTAGAGTTATTTTGTCGCACACGTAACATAATTTATAGATTATATACAAAAAATGCTTTCAACCTTCAAGTAAAAACTTTTCAATGAGTTACAACAACCTAATTTCTGGTATTTACTTTGTCAACAAATCAAACAGAACGACGACAACTTGGACATATTCGATTCATTTTAAGCCAAAAATTAAAGCAAACACGATGAAAAACATGTCTACACTTCTCCAAACGACTAATCTCATGATCATCCTCGTACTCTTCCAAACAAATTGGACAACAACGTTTATCACACCCTTCTTCTTCTTCGTATTTTTCTTTGATATCTTTAAACAGTAAGCCCTTTATATGTCCGGTTTCAATGTCTTGTTGAGTCTCTGGAGTTCGGTCGATTAACACGGGAGGTAACTCAACGGAGCCTCTACAACAGCAACAGCAACACCATATGATAAAGAACATGCAGAAGATGGTAAGCTCAAGGATAGCTATGTCAATATCGTCCATCCTCTCACTAAGTTTTTGCCTGTTACTACCAAAAGAAATAACGAAACATATAGTTTCAGTTATAAATAAAAAGTATTTTAAATATTTGATCAAAAGTACAGCAGAATTGCTTAGTCCCAAAAAAGGTATACTTTCGAAATTTGTGGAAAAATACAAACCCTACACTTCCCTGCAACTATTTACACACGTTACCTGAGCTCTAATGATTCAGATAGGGTTTTCGAAATTTTAAGTTCTATGTTAAAAGTTCTACTATTTCTTTTTTTATATATTTTCGTTTGTTTCGGTTTTATTTTATATAGTTTAGGATTTGATCAGATTTTATATAATATTTGATATCACATAAAATTCCAAAAAAAACTATCTAAAATATTTGAAAATATTCAAATGTATCTAAATTATTCAAATCTGACAAATATTATCCAAATTATCTAAATATATTCAGAAGTATTGAGTTAAAAATTGATATGAAATTATCATATCTTCATGTCTTATCCAATATAAAAATTGATAGTAGTTCAGATTTTGATTCGGATCATGTCTTATCCAATATCCAAATTAGATAGCATTATTTATGTACTTATGGCTCACAACATTGTTTACTTTGAAACTTGGGGAGATTGTTTTATACAGTTTCGGTTAGCTAGGTTTAGTTGCTCGGGGTCACATTGGAGTTTGGATTGGTTTTTTGGTTTTTTGATATCATGTTTATTAGTCTCATTTTTTTCAAGTTTGGTTCAGTTCGGTTCTCTGAAATTGGTCTGGATCAGATTATCCCAAAAGTCTGAAATTACTCAAATATCTTTCAAAAAAACTATTGAAAACTAAACGAAGTATTCAAAACTATGAATTGTTTCAAAATTCCAATATATAAACTTGTTAACATAACCAAAAAAATCCAGTATAAATACCAAATTCAATTCTTGAGTTTGATTTCCTTTGACTAAAAGTTTTCATCAATTACATACCACAGACATAAACAGTTGAATAACATCATGTACAAATAAAAAAGTTACAAAATAAAAGGTGAAAAGAGTGTAGAACTTTGAACACTCAAAGTTGTTAAGTATCGGACAACACAAATTTTACTCTGTTTTGTTTCTTTCTCTGTTTCTTGTTTTACATTCAACGTATAACTCTTATTTTTATCAAACAAAAACCACACTTCTTTATTAGATATTTAGAATGTATTTATAGTTTTACATGAGACACTAACCAAGGGACATGTCTCTTGAACACACCCCAATGTACAGACACGTACATACATATGTGTAACTGTTTTACAATTAATAAATCTATTTGTATCTTTTCGGTGTGTGATAAGAGTAGTTTACTTTATACATAGATTAATTACTTAACTATATAATATAAAAATATTCTAAACTAATAAGATAAGATGAAGACTTGATCACATCCAACACTCCTCCTTGATCTTTGCTTCATCATTACGGCTAGCTATTCTTGTCGAAACTTGGACCTTGTTGTAGTTAAGGGCTTCATAAATGTCTGCTATTTGTAACTCTTCTGGACAGTACTTGATCTTCCCATTCTGTTCAGTCTCTGTACAAAATGTTCGTTTGCATTTTCTTCATTGTGATTGTTTCTTTTTCACACGCCACATCACTTATTGGTCTTCACATGGTGTTTCTTGTCTTGCTTGTTTTCCATATTTAAACCAAGCTTTTCTCCATAAAATGCATCCTCATTGATACGTTCTTCTCGGAGACTTAAGCGCTTCTCATGCGCTTTCAAGGTACCTATCATTTCTGTCATAGAGAGAGTTGATAGATCCTTTGTTTGTTCAAGGACAGCAACAATGCTATCAAACTTTTGTGGTAAAGAGATAAGAACCTTTTGAACCAATTGGTAATCAGTCTTTTCTTCACCATGAACTCTTAGTTGATTACTCATTGTAATCAACTTGGTTGTGAAATCATTTATGGTTTCACTTTCCTCCATTTTCAGATTCTCATATTCTCTTCTCAAGCTCAGAAGATTAATCACCCTTACTTGTGAACTTCCTAGGAACTCCATTTCCAAAGCGTTCCAAGCTTCTTTTGCATTTGATGCAGGAGCGATTCTCGGAAATATTGAATCCGAAACTGCACTTTGAAGAGTCTGAAGAGCCATCATATCCTTCATCACTCGATCATCTCTCTCTCGAGTTGACAGCGGTGTGCTTTCAGAAGACGAAACTAACGTAACACCATTTTCTATAATATCCCACAACTTCTGTATCTTCAAGATAGTTATCATTTTGATTTTCCAAAAACCATATGAGTCACCATTGAAGATTAGAATAACTTGCTGCATTGTTGTCTCCATAGCTCTGATACCATATAGAACTTTGAACTCTCAAAGTTGTTAAGGATCGGACAACATAGATTTTACTCTGTTTTGTTTCTTTCTCTGTTTCTTGTTTTACACTCAACGTATAACTCTTATTTTTATCAAACCAAAACCGCACATCTTTATTAGATACTAGGATAGGCCCGCCCTACGGGCGGGATATACTTTATCTGTTATCTAGAATTTAATTTTTTGTGATTTTATGGTTTGTGTTTTATGTTTGCATTTGTAAGAGAATTGTATAGCACTAAACCAAGTATAGCATTTTCTTGGTGGCACTTTCTTCGTAGTTCTTGGTGGCAATATCAACACTTTCTTGTAGTGGTAGTTTCTTGTAATAGATCTTATACGTTATCCTTTAATATAAGAGCCGCTTAATATAATATAATGGGTTAGCGTAAGGGGATTTGTAGTCAATGCCTGGACGCAGAAAGCTTGGTCATGGGATTGGGAGCGATCGCAGATAGCGTCAATGTATTTCAAATGAAGCGAGGCTGAAGCTGGGGTTAAGAGTAGTAGCAACGTGCCGCCGCAGCCAAGGTGGACAGAACGATGACGTTGCCATTTATTTGCGTCGGAAGGTTTCTTTTCTCAGGTTACCGGTTGTTATTCAGTTCTATGTTGTTTGGCTTTTAGTCTTGGGGCATATATATATAACATTTAGAGCTCTATCAGGAACGTTGAATATGTAATTGTAATCAAACACGTTAAGTTTACTAAAAGTATGATTATACTTGCTAAATTTGGAGAACCTACGTTAATTAAACCATGGTACGAAAAATATTATTTTATATTTTATTCTAAAATATAGTTACTCTATAATAGAGTGAATTATAGAGTAATGTTGTTTTTTGCTCTAAATATAAAGTAAAAAAAATAACATTACTTTAGAGTAAATTTATTATAGAGTAAATCATTGGAGTAAGTCCAGTTATATAACAGATTTATTCTATTTTAGAGTGAAATATATAGTAAATTACTCTCTGTATTTCATATCAAATAGTTGTTTTAGACTTGTGCACATAGATTAAAAAAATATTTAATTTTCCATATTTTTTATATAAAAAATCATTATTACTTATTCATATTTTAACTAATAGAAAAATACATTGGAAAATAAAGTTAATAAATCCAGCGTAGAAATGCTAAAACTATATATGAAACGGAGAGTGTATTCCTATACTATTGGAGTCGAGATGTTCTTAATAATTCGTGGGTTGGACAATTTTAATTAACAAAAAAAAATGTTTTGTCAACGACAAAAGTTTAGAATATTAGGCTGTGATGACGCGAAGGATAATAGAAAGAATATACTGACATATAGATTTTCTTTATATTATTAAATATTGTGTAGACGACTTTATATCTAGACAATTATACCACAAGGCAATTTTGAGTTTTTTTACATAATAGAACAGTTATTGCTACAAATGTATTTTATATTAACAGCTTCCTTCTTTAGTTACTTATTTTAAACTATCTAGTCACTTAACAACTCTAATCATTAACTATTTGACCAATTAAAGAGAGTGTACTAGCGAAAACTTACTTTCACCACACATCTTTCTCCCATCCTTCCTTTTTTTTTCCTTCGTCTTTTTACCTCCTTCATTCTCTATTTTCTTAGAAAATTCAAATCTGATTCTTAAATATCTTTTTCTAATTTTTTCTTTATGAAATCGTTTTCTCCATCACTCGATCTATCTTTTGAGATCTGTGAAGGTGCATTTCCGATGTTGGTGTACACCTTAGTTAATGTACACATGTTATTTTGTGTACGCTTTTTGACATATACACGTGAACAGTCAAAATGAACCAATATATGTGAATAAGTTGTACACATAAGATAGACTGGTGGTTGCTTACCAAAAAAATACCAAACTACATAACAATAGGTGTACAGATGGTTTTGTGTGTTATTCATATCTAATGATTTTTAGCTTTGATTTTAGTTCATTTATTTTATTTTCCAATACATTTTATTAGCTTTGAAATTTTGGAAGTAAAAATGAAAGCAATAAGAACAAGGATCATTGTGCAGTTATGAAGAAGTACTGGAATGAGTAATCAAATAGTCTATTGGTTATTTTGTGTACACTTTATGACCTGTCCACGTGTACTTAGAAAATGGACTAATATATGTGAAAAAGTTGTACACGAGTAAGTGGATTAACGGTTGCTTACTAAAAATCAAAATACATAATAAAATATATCAAGTCAAACTGAATATGGTGTACATGAAAATAGGTGTACATCACAATTTTCATGTACACCTTTGTAATTGATGTGCAATAAGCATGTTTCGAATATATTTACATAAGAATATATAATATTGTACATAGCCACAGTTGTATACATGTACATAACCAAGAATATACACATGTACATAACCACGAATGTACACATGTGTACACGACCACGATTGTACACATTTACACACACGTTGAAATAGACCACCAACCTTTAATGTACACATATACACTAACGAATGTACACAACTTTACAACATGTTGGACATCTAATATATAAAAGAAGGTTGGATCTCTCCTGCTGACACATCAGCATCCACTTAAGAAATTCGAGTATCCTTGCGTTGACACGTGTCCAAAAAAAGTGCAACTCAGCGTTTCATTTAGCTTGGTTCTAGATGGGCTTTGATCATTAATGTGTGTTGGGCTAACGCTGTGTACGGCCCGGGTAAATGGAGTCTGCTCTCCAACTTTAATTCTATTCGATCAAAGAATACTCTTCGTGCGACGGTGATGCCGGGACGTCTGGGCTTCTTCTCGCCATCTGAAACGGTTCGACCTGTGACTTCGTGTTTAATCTCATTCAATGTGTCATTTAGATCTGCAGCAAGGATCTATATAAATATGTGAGTACTTCTCATCTTTTCCTCATCCTCTCTTCGTATCATTCACAATATACTAATGCGTCATTGTTCTTTGATTTGATTTATGGGTTGTTCTTAGCTTTGCTCATATTCATCCTTGGTTTTGGTCCATTGTAATTGAAGAAACACTTCAATTATGTTTTTCACACTTCATAATCTGGGCTTTGAAACTTGGTACTTGAATCTTTTTATATCTAAGCAAAATCACATCTTTATTTTATATTTTTAAAACTTGAAAGAGCTGCTTATATATATATATATATATATATATATATATATATATATATATAGATTGTTAAGAAAGATGAAGATGTTAAAGTGATTGAAATGGTGGGGATGAGGATTTGGTTGCCTCCACCGCCAAAAGTTATCTTCGCTGAAATTATCTCAATAAAAACAAAGAGTCCGTTGAAGATTTCAGCCATTAAATCATTGTGAGAGTTTTGCATATATATATTTCCCATGTTTGCTTTTAGAAAGGGGGTTATATTACATCATGTTGCAGTTCTAGAATATTGATGTCATCAGAACTATTAGCAGTGTTCTTGGCCAGAGCATAGCTCTGAATTATTAATTTACTGTGACCGGCAGGTAGCAATCACAGATCAGTTTGTTTCTGTTAGGTTGATGGTATGGTAGCAATTAGCAAAGTTTACTGAAAACTATGGAATGGAGAAAACAGGAACGCCAACAACGAATAGGAAGAAGCTATTCCAGTTGGAGATTTCCACTAAAGCAACTCCAAACGAAGAGTTTCTAATTTGCTTTTAGTGTGTATCATTTTCTTTTCCTAGGTGAATTTGTAAGCAACTTCATATAATGGGTTTCATATATGAACTTGCTGCAACCATAAAAATTGTTTTTTTTACTTTTATGTGTCAATCTTTTAGTGATATAATTAAAAAGTCATGTGCTAATCTTATCACATAAATTTTTTTGGTAACACGACTCAATTCAGCAACAATATGTCGCATACGTTCAATTTCGAAATAAAACTTCAAGTCAATACATATTTGCAAAGTTAATTCGTTTCTTTTTAAAAAAATCCAACAAACAAAAAACTATGGAGTACATGACAACATATAAATTTTAAGAAAATCAGCATAATTCAAATCTATGAAGGACAAAATATAAGGGGTTGTTATTCAATCAAGGATATAAGTATTTCAATTTCTTTGACATATAATTTTGTTTTAATGGAATAAATAACAATTAAGAAACTTAACATCGATACATGTAAATAATTCTTTTGGTATCTTTTGATAAATGTTTAAATCCAGACACATTTTTTTTTGCACAATACACATTTGACTATATTATAGTACATTATAATTATTTTGTGAAACTGAATTATTTTACATGCTAAGATATCTATATAAATAAATAATATTCTCATTATTGTAATCATTTTATTTTAAATCAAGAATATGCTAAGTTTGTTTTTAAAATTTTATCACAATTTAAGATAATTTATATTTTATTGTGTATCATTTTTACCGTAATTTAAGGTATATTTATATTTTACTTTTGTATCATTTTTATCATAATTTAATATATATTTATATTTTAATTTTATTTTTTGTCAGCTTACAAACATTTTGTCAGCCTTGAAAAAAATTATAAGTGATGTATTTATGAGGTAAATGTAAATTATACAAAAAATAATCATATAAATCACAAATAAAGTATATCTCGCCCGTAGGGCGGGCCGACCCTAGTCTAATATATATTTCAGAATTATACCTTCACAGATCTCAAAAGATAGATGGAATAATAAAGATACTGATTATGAATATGTTTTCTGGAAAAAAACAATATTCACTTGAAAAAAGAAGAATAAAAAACTGAAGAGAAAAAAATAAAAAAGAAAGGTACATCGGATCCACTTCATTTTATTTTATAGAAATATATGTGATTCATTATCGATAAAAATCACATGTTAAATTAGTCAACAAAAAATTAGTTGCAAACTGACTAGTTCATTTAAAAAAAAATAGTTAGAAGAAACTATTTTGGTAGCATAAATTGTTTCATTATGTAATAAAAACTTAAAACTGCCATAATAATTATAATCTTTTTATAGTAATTTGTATAATTTTCAGGATTCGAAATTTGGATTTCAAGGTGTAAAATAATTAATATATGCTCAGTTAAACCATTGTATTAAAAGAGTTTCCACATTAAGACTATACAATTGGCATAACATATGTAAGAGAACATGATAAACTGGATTTTGGCTGTGCCAGCATGAAAAGGGTACAGATTTATGGTAGATATTAATATATTATCAACGCAAATACATAAATGGAATTCCACCATAATATCAACATAATATCACAATTATTACACAATTAAGGAAGCGAAAAGAAGATTAGAAAAGGGACTATACTCAAAAGATTACATGAACTGACTGGCAAATCCCCCCAAAACCAAATCAGATACTTCTGACTTCTGTCCTAAAAAAGAGACCACCTCCAAATCTTTAGCTTGGTCTCTCCCTGACATTAGAATTACTCACATCTGCTTCTATATCCCAGCTCCCACTTCTTCCACTTCCCCAGCTTCCATGCCTTGTCTCCGTCCTTATCGTAGCCGCTCTCTCAGCAACCCCAAGCATCGACTGGTCAATATCCAAACCGTGATTGCTACCCTCTGCTGGATTACACCGCTGCGATATATTCATCAGATCATCCCCAATGTCTAGATCGTCCTCCACTTTCTCTCTCCGTCCTCCATTTTCATCCTCTGCTGATTCTCTGGTGGTGGTCGTTGTTGGCAGAGTAACAACAGCTCCTCTCGGAGGCTGCTCTTCTTCCACGAAGGCTCTAAAGTTGTTCCTCGAGGGCTTAACCTTCGTGCAAAACACCTCCATGAAATTGTTAGCACAGCCACGGTTATAAGCAACGGTCCTGCTGTTTGCTCTGTACCGGGAAATTCTCATAGGTCGTCTGGTTCGTGCTTATGAGGTAAAGATGAAACCCCGTGAGCCCTCCAACGAACCACAAACCGATAAAAGCAATACGCCATCAGCGCAACCGACCAAGGAGATTCTCTCATCGCCATCCACACGGTTCCGCGCTGATGGTCCATCAGAATCTTGATGTAAAGAGCCGACATGGAGAACACGTAGATGCAGAGAAGCGTCGCTGAGGAGACGAACATAAAGAAGTACCTATAGTTTCTCTGGCCAATGCATTGGCCAACCCAGGGGCAATGATGATCAAAGCGCTCGACGCAGTTGTTGCAGATGGAACAGTGAGAGCAGCGAGGAGGTCTGTAGAGCATGCACGTGTCGCAGTATTTCACTCTAACGGCAATGCCGTTGACAATGACTTCTTTGGTCCGAGGAATCTGAACGCTCGGTGTCCGTCTTCCGTCTGCTGATACAGTTGTCTCGTAGCGTAGATCTTCTTCTGGTGGATGTGAGTTTCGTGGAACGATACCGGGATCTCGTGCAGAGGTAAAGGAGAGGAGGATCAATACCTATCATAAGTAAGAAACAACACAAGACACATGAATCAAACTAAAACATCAAAATATATAACAACAACAATAAAAAGAAGATGTATGAAGATCAGATGGGGAGCAGAGGAGAAGACTTACATAAATAGTGAAGAGAAGTGTAACGATCAAGATAGCGTATCCAGCATTGTAGGGAGAGAACTCATGGCGAAGATGCCTTGCTACAAAGACGCAGAATAAAATAACAGGGACTATGATGAGGAGTAGGGTAACAGGAATTGATCTAGCATCCGGACCGAAGACTAATCTCCCACCAAGGATGAACTTCTGAAAAAAAAGAGCAAGGACACACACACCGTAATATATCAAAGATCATATAGAAATATAAGATTGTTTTAATTTAAACCACCAAAACAAATGTACAAGGCTTATGAATCCCATAACCACTAAATCTTCAAAAATGGTTGTGAACACATCAAATTTCTTAAAACATTCTAGACCCTGGCATCACTAGATTACACGCATAATACAAAAGCTAAACCAAATCAATATAGCTTTGCGTAACTAAAAAAAAGAGAATACACACTACAAAATGAAGCCCAAGTAAATAGAGGTCAAAGAAGCAACGCAAAAAAAAAGTAAGCAACTTTGATTATAACAGAGAAGAGAACAAGTAAGATGAGGTTGGGTGATAGATAAAAAAAAAAAGGGAAGGGGGGGGGGGCTTACATTGCTTCCTTTCCAGGCTTGGAAGACCCGTTGAGTCTTCTGTGTCATGGAGAGAGAGAAGAAGAAAGCAGAAAACTTTTGAGCTACCCAGAAGACTAAACTCGAGGATAAAGCGTTGTATACAGTTATATATCCTCCCCGCCGTTCATTTGGGAAAATTCACCGGCGAAAGAAAGAAAAGGAAAGGGCTTTTCGCTTTTCTTCAGATGAGAAACCTAACTGTACCCCCCAGAGAGAGAGAGAGAGAGATCGCGGAATTAATCACACACTAATAATAAGGGTCGGCTGAACCTCCCTCAACGACAACGACGACGACGGTTGTGTTCTGCGTCCGTCTCGCGACGCGACGAACGAATGACGACAATTAGCTCTTCTTCTCTCTCCCTTTCGTTTTTTTTTTTTTTAATTTGACGTCATCCTGTTTACCCTCCTAAACTAAACCACAATTATTAGTAGTTGTACCGCTCGCTTTTCTTTTTTCTTCTTTTTTTTTTTGAAAAAGATTCTCCTTTGATGATTTCTTTTTTTTTTCTTTGGTCAAGGCTCCTTTTTTATGATTTCAAAATCACAAACATTGTAAGCTTAAACCTCAAAAGCATTTCAAATGCACAACCCTTTGTGATAAGTATTACGTGACAGGTCAATATGATTGGGATCTTGATTCGACTGTCCACTTGTGGAGACTACTACCTCTTTACAGGTCTGATTTAAGAATTATTCACTCACTGTTTAGACCACCCGGCCGTTGAGTTTGTGGTTAGATTTCTAAGATCTCTGCTTTATATGCAAACGTTTGGCAGCAGTACTGTCCATTGTATGAAAGAGCGGTCCGGTTATATGCCTCACTTGTCAGCATAAATGCTTACCACCAACATGGTATAGATATTGCACAACTGAAATATGTTTAACTTAAACTGAAATAAAAACAATGGTTTCAGGTGTGAAGGCCGGGAAGAAATTAAAGCAGCAGCAGCAGATGTCCTACCTCTGCAAAAGCGTGTATTGTCACTTCTTAATGAAGTCAGGTAAGAAGAAGAATCATATTCATTACACCATGCCTGCCTGCTTCTCTTTCAAATCTTGTCTAGAGAGACAACTTACATACTATTTTAATCTTTGAATTTGCAGATACAAGATCATAGCGCACGTATGTCCGCAAACGACAGAGTTCTAATAGGTGAAGGCAGCTGCGGATCGCCAAGGAGTGTTTTAGTTTACCTGGGCGAGTGCAATGTGGATGACATGTACACGGGCCCATAGTAAAACCCAGCACTTAACTAAAAAATCAAAAATAGTCTCATTCTCTGTTTCCCACTTTTATTCGTGATTTTGACAAGGCAAAAAGAATAAAACAACTGTGCACTTGTTTTTGAAATAAAGATTTTATTTCAGAATGTGAACATATATCATCCAGAAGATATAAATGAAATGATATAAGAAACATTGTTGTAACTAATGAGGAGCACCACCACCCTGTGATTTGTGAGAGATGTGTGGTTCCCATTCAGACGAGCTTTGATATAGCCTTGAAAGACACCCAGAAGGCTTTAGATGCAATACTCAGGATCATCGGGTTTTGATATATCCTGTTTGCCATTAACGTGAGAACTTATATAGAAGCATTCAAAGTAAAGAGGATATTGTGATACTGCTTTAAAAATAAAATAAAAATAGGAGTGTGTTTGGTCAATGTACGTACCCAATGGCAGTGGCGCTCCATGAAGCTAGGTTGTAAATAACATTACTACCTTCCCATGCTTTACGAAGCTTCCCCTTACTCTTCTTCACAGAAAACATGGTGCTAAGTGCTACATTCCCCAGTTCATAAAATAAGCGAACTCTTAGTATCTGATTTTATTTTTGATAAAGGAGAAGAGACATAATATATAAAAGTCCGACTCACAAGCATACCTTTCTGAAGCTGATCAGGTGATATATCCTACAAAGAAAGAGAGATTATCTTCACAACCTATATATGAGATAAGTTGACGAGAGACATAAAAAAGGAGGAGATGTACTAAGTAGGTACGTACCTTAGTCTGCTCAAGGGAAGATAAATAAGTAACCATGAAACAAGCAATAGCATCAGTTATATCTTCTTCCCTAACGACCACATAATCATCATCTTCCATACCCACCGATATTAAATCGTCATCACTAACTACATCCCAAGAGCTACCACCATCTTCTGCCAAATTCTCATCAACCTACAGTTATATGCGAAGGGAAACGACATATCTATTATTCAAAACTGTAATAAAACTTGTTACCTGCAGGATTAATGACTTGGAGAATAGAAGCTTGACCTAACTCTATCCTGTCCCTAAAGTCGTGACATTCAACCCTAGATTTGATGAGATCATACAACTACAAGACAGAAGCATGCATGGAAGCTGTTAGATTCCATCTCTCTCTCTCTCTCTCTCAGATATCAAATTCAATGAAGTAATCGTTACTTTATCCGGTGAGTCACTACGTTGGCCAACGCGGTCGCTGTTATCCACATCATCGGAGAGATTTAGAAGGTGGAGAGCTCTTTGGCAATCGTCGAGCAAGTTCTGCAACGTCTTACGCTGGACACGAATACTATCTAAACGAGACGAGCTAGATTCCTCGATTTCCATTGAGGAGTTTTGCGTATAAATTGTGAGACGAAAAACTTCTTACGGCGTGAAAGATAAAGCACGATTGATTCTTCTTCTTCTTCTCTTCTTTCTTTGTTTAGTTTCGCCCGGAAAATAGGATAAAGACAAACAAGCAAGCAACTAAATTTTGTTATTATGGACACAATCTTATTGAATCTCATATATAGTTAAAAACTTATATATTTAAATAATTTTAATGTTGTCCAAAAAAAAAAAAAAAATTAATAAAACATTGTTATTTGATGGGCTTTTTAAGCAGATAAAAGGACCGTAAGTTTCCTAAGAGGCCTCTTGGCTAAAACAGCCACATCCCATACATGTGCAGCATCTCTCATGCATAAGTCTCCTCGTTCGTTCCATCAACAAGGCTTATTTATATTATTCACCACTAACTATTGTAAACTTCCTAATCTGCGTTCCGGATGTTATGTGCCCCCAATGGGCAAAATTAATCGAGAGGAATGAATTGAGTCCCCATGCAAGCAACACAGTATCTAAAAGATACCTTATCCAATCTGTATAGAGATGCAAGAGAATAATTAAAACACAGAGGTGTCAGCATTTATATGAGTGGTGGGTGGTGGATGATGGTCGTGCCCAGCACGATTCAGCAAGGTTGTACTAATTAGCTTGTCATTTCTTTCTCCACTTTTCCCCCTAAATTACAAATCAAGAAAGCAGTGGATACCTCTCGGACAAGGAAGCGTTATGGAATCCATATTATCAAAAAAAAACTATATGTAGATTAGAGAGAGTAATTGTAAGACAGGCCATACATGTGTGTTTAATTTCTTAATTTTTAGTGTTTAATTAATTATACAATATTTTTATAAATGCTTGAAAATTTTCCCTCCAAGAAGAAGAGATGGGAGTTATGATGATGACATGTCAGAGTACCGAATAATGAAAAACAGAAGGGGCTTTCCTCTGTTTACGCCCAAAGTTTCCGCTTTACCTCTTCTCTCATACTCAAACCACCGTTGAACACATCAATCATTCATATCTCTCTCTCGTCACCCTAAAAGACTTATTATTTTATTTTATTTTCAAAATTAATTATTGTTACCATCATCTCCTTCCTTCATTCTCCACAGGGATCAAAGAAAAAAAATCAAGGTACTATTTCTCGAATCCATTGGCTACTTCCATTGCGTCTTCTTGATCGGACATTCTATCTTTTGGATATAGTGCATCATTTTGAATGGCGTGAAAACTGCGTTATATAACAAGTTATGTATCAAGCTACGTCTAGCAAAAACGGAGAATCTTCTTCTTCACAGCCTCCTCAACAACAGCAGAATGATAATGAACCAGAACAGGAGCAACATGTACGTCTCTCCCTTTTATCATTTTGCAATATTCATCTCCCTAATATCTCTTGTTTCTTTCCAATCGTAGGGTGACACATGTAGTATTCCTCCTGCGCAGTCTGGAAACATAGACTCTCGTTCCCGTGGCAGCGCCAACAACAACACGGTAACACTTTTTTTCTTACATTATTATTTGTCATTTATTTTTAATGTAAAAGAAATAAGCCTTTATAATTAAAAAAAGAAAAAGAAAAAACAAGCCTTAACTCTAGTACGTTGATTGCGTTTAATGTTAGATATATCTGCCTCTTTTAGTGATTTTGATACCCTTTGTAGGTATTCAAGAGTGGACATTTATCTATATCATCAAAAGGTATGTTTTACTAGCTTCTTAGCACGAGAGTTTCTTAGTTTCAGGCAGCCTTTTGTGTGTGTTTGCAATACTATGATGACGAGACTTTGTTTCCCTCTCTAAGGACTTAGAGGTGCTGCATTTCCAGCTAGTAATTAAGGACATATACCATGTAAAGTGGGTTATATGCATGGTGTATCTTAAAACTTTGCTCTTCTGTTTCACTATTACACCTTTTCCAATTTTCTTGGGGGATTCTTGATTAGTAGTAAGTGTTGGGCTAACCATAGTGCAAAAATTCGTATTAATTTTGGTTAATGTAAAAGTTTCAAAAAGGTTTTCTTAACACAGGGCTTGGCTGGACATCTTGGAAGAAAAGATGGTTTATCTTGACGCGTACTTCACTTGTTTTCTTCCGAAGTGACCCGGTAAGCTTTCACATATTCTAATGAAAGAGTACTGCATCCTGTTACTTCCTTGTGTGTTTGAGGGACTAAACGGTGTTTTTGTATTACAGAGCGCAGTCCAACAGAGAGGCGGTGAGGTCAATTTAACCCTTGGGGGAATTGATCTCAACAACTCAGGCAGGTTGGCTTATTTGTCTCTGTAACCTATGTATCTGTTTCGGTGTTACTAACATCATATAACATTTGGACTATTTTGTTTTTAGTGTGGTTGTTAAGGCAGATAAGAAGCTGTTGACTGTTCTCTTCCCTGATGGTCGTGATGGACGTGCCTTTACACTCAGGGTTCCTTCACAACTTTTCTTTTATATATCTCCTCGTTGTTTATCAATATTATTTGATATTTTCTCTTGCTTGCAGGCTGACACTATGGAGGATCTACAAGAGTGGAAAACTGCTCTTGAAAACGCTTTGATGCAAGCTCCTAGTGCTTCCCATGTTATGGGTCAAAATGGTATCTTCAGGAATGATCATGCACCAGATGCACCCCCTGCCGATGTTGATGAACCCAGTATGTCTTTAAGCACCCATGTATTATCTATCATGTAAAACAAATGTTCCCTTCTTATGGAGTTCAAGGCTGACCAGTTAGTATCAAAAAGCTCACAAGAATGTGCACATTGTTTAGATAACTGATGACATCTAAAAGATTAGTTTCTCCTTCAACTCATTTAGACAATGATTTATTTATTTTTTCTTGCAGAAGAAGAGACACCAACAAACTTGACTGTCTTTGGAAGACCAATACTACTTGCTCTAGAAGAAGTTGATGGATCTCCATCTTTCTTGGAAAAGGCTCTTAGATTTGTTGAAGATCATGGTACTAGTTTCATACGTTCTTTTCTGCTTTCTTTATAACCCATATATATTGAGCTAGAAAAAGACATATTTACATTGCAGGAGCCAAGACAGAAGGAATCTTGAGACAAGCTGCTGATGTTGATGATGTTAACCATCGGATTCGTGAATATGAGCAAGGTTTTAGATCACTGCATATATAGTGCATATACATGATGATCTCCTGCATTGAATTAAAACTAATACATAGTCACTTTGCCTCAGGGAGAAATGAGTTCACTCCCACTGAAGATGCTCATGTTATTGGTGATTGTCTTAAGGTATATGCCACACTAGCCTTTTGGCTCTTTTAAATCTCTCTCTTTCTCTCTCTAACTGTATTCATAAAATGCGCAGACTGTTCTCAGAGAGATGCCTTCCTCTCCAGTGCCTGCTTCTTGTTGCAACGCCCTTCTTGAAGCTTGCCGTAAGTTTTATAGTTTACTTACACTCCAAACACGTTCACATATGTTGTAAACGTGTAACAACTTTTATCAGGTGACCGTGGCCATAGAGTCAATGCCATGCGTGAAGCAATTTCTGAATCATTCCCTGAACCAAATCGTCGCCTTCTTCAAAGGTATATAGTCTCTTCTTATCTGGTAGCTTATGATAGCTTACAGATGAACTTTTTTGTTATTAATTGTGTTTGTTCCTCTTGCAAGGATCCTGATGATGATGCTGGTAGTGGCCTCTAACAAAAACGTGAACCGGATGAACACAAATGCAGTTGCAGCTTGTATGGCACCTTTGCTTCTTAGACCTCTTCTCCATGGTGACTGTGAAATTGAAAACGATTTTGATGTGGGCGGTGATGGTTCTGCGCAACTTCTGCAAGCAGCTGCTGCAGCTAATCATGCACAGGCTATAGTCATAACACTGTTAGAAGATTATGAAAACATCTTTGGAGTAAGATTAAAAGGTTATACTATTCTGCATAGTGAGCTTATTTTCAGACACTGACATCTATCTACATGTATGGTATGTGGATGCAGGAAGGTTCCTTGTCAGCTGGATTGTACTCTGATTCAGAAGAGAGTGGTAGTGGAACCGAGGAGGGAACAGATGATGAAGAGTATGATGATGATGATGGCACACAAGGATCTGAGGACTACACAGATGAGGAAGAGGACCTTGAAGGTGAATCTGAGGGATCATACAGTGAGAGTGAAGCCTTTGCCGACCATCATGGCGATGACATTGATCATCATGATGATGGACATAAGGCACGGTCCCATACCAAGGTTCAGTAGTTATCCATTCTTGACCTGATGATACAAGTTCCTTGCTCTTCACTCCATCTTTACTTGACCATTGTGTTTTGCAGATAAATGATAACTTAAGTTCTGAATCAAAATCTCCAAAAGGAAGTATGAAGCCTAAAGTTCCTAAGAAGCTATTATCCGGCTCTAACCGGTCTTCGCTACCACGGTATGCTGATGATGATGCAAGGAAGGATGATAACATCCTAGTTAAAGGTTCTTCTGATGAGGTCTCAAAAACTGAGGATAGAAACTCATCAACTTCAGATGTAGCCTCTGCCTCTAAGGAACCGTCTAGTGAAAGACACTGGGGACGTGCCCATGTAAGTTTCTTTGATGTGGTTTCCTTAAGCTCTTAAACGTTTTAGTAAAAAAGTTTGGTCTTATATGTGCACAGGGGAAGAGAAACCTTTCCATAGAATCTATTGAACTCTCAGCTGAGGTGGACGAGGCCGAGTAAGTATCATTATCATCATCATCATCTCTACAAGTGATTTCACATTCTGTATCTGACAATGTTTTTTACACTCTGCAGTGCTGACGTTGAAAGACTTGAGACAACCAAAACAGAGCTACAAAACAGAATTACAGAGGAGGTCATGATAAGTACCTTTGAGTATATAACTCGTTGGCTAATACAACTGGTGATTTTTTTAACAAGCTTTATTTTTAATACAACAGGTTAAGAACAATAAAGTTCTACATTCTAGTTTGGAGAGACGGAAGAAGGCTTTGTACGTGAGACGCGAAGCTCTAGAGAAAGATGTAAAGCGCTTAAAACAAAAACAAAAACCATATCCAAAAGCTAAATGAAGTTTTTGTCTTATTGAGTGTTTTTACAAATGTTGTTGTCTTCTTTCTTTTAGGTGGAAAGGCTACAAGAACAGTTGCAGCAAGAGAGAGACAAGAGATCAGCTTTGGAAGTAGGACTGAAAATGTCAAAAGGGAATAAACCTATTCAAGAAACAACTGATGTAAAGGTTGCTCTTGTTGTTGTTGTTGTTGTCGTCGTTGTCTAGGAACTTGTTTTGGTTAGAAAGTACATATCCAACTTGAAAGAGACATGTTCTTTTTTTGTTTTTACAGTTGAATAAAGATCTGCAAGAAGTAGCTCAAGCAGAGGATGATATTACCAACTTGGAGCATAAGGTTGATGATCTTGAAAACAGACTTGGTAAACAAGACGTGAAAGCCTCTGGTGCAAGCAAAGGATCTCGGAGAAGTCCAGAGCATAATGCAAAAATGTAAGGATATATTCATCAACACATTCAAAACTTGATCACCTCACAACAAAGCTAAGTACTAGTCTTGTTTCAACCTTTGTCACACACAGGAAGGAGAAACAAAAGGATACAGAAGCAGCAGCCTCCACGCTCAAGGTAAGTATCTGATACTTGTCTGTCAAGTCTTTCTCTGTATTTTATGCCCTAACATTATTTAGCAGGAAGGGCATTGGGATGCAAGAGGAAATGAGAAAGAGAGGCAACATGAGCCACGTGGCAAAAGCTCGCAGAAGCTTGCGGGCACGTCTAAGAGGTCTGGCTCAAAGGGAGAGGTATGCTTTCATATATACTGAAGCAACACAAAACATATATCATTTTGTTTTCATTCAAAAACATGCTGAAGCTTAGTACAAACAAACAAACAGGGAAACACAACAACGACTTCTGCACTTTCCAAATTGACAATGAGACTCAACTTCCTCAAGGAGAGACGTAGTCAGATCGCTAACGAGCTTTCAAACATGGACAAAGGAAAAAGCAGCTCAGGGCAACCCAGTCCATCCTCGGGGCAAAAGCGCAGTCCCCAGGAGACTGAAAGAGGAGGAACAGGTTCGAACCAGAACCAGAACCAGGATTCAGACAGCAGCAAACTCAATAGCCCGCATGTTCTTGACCGAGGAAGATCAGACAACGGAGGAGATAGAAGCAAAGGATCCGGTGGAGGAAACCATCCCAGCACTACACCAAGGACCTTCTCCAGATGATATCGGTCACTGAGAGCTGCTTAAACCCAACTCCCCCCAGATGTACAGTCACTATTTAACTCCAGGTCCTATGCTTATTCTTTTCTCCCCCAACCGACAAATAACAGATTCATTCTTTATTAGTTCTCTCTCTCCTCTTGCTTCAAAGAATCAAATAAACTACACTCTCTTTTTTTTTTTATTGTGTTATTGACTGTTCAGTGGATATATGTTACTATGGTAGAGACATTTACATCAGTATAGAAACAAAACAAAAAATTGAATTGTATGTAACAACTAACAACAGTGCTTGCTTGAACAAAATCATAAATGATTCCTCTGCTAGTATTGTTTATAGAATTATAGTTGTCATTATCGATCTTCATCTACAATAATAAAAGAATGATAAAATAAATATCACAAAACAGCTTCATGACTTGCTCTACAACGTAAAGAAGAGGACACTAGAGAAAGATCACTGCCCAAAAACCGTTGAAACAAAGCCTTTGTAAAGAGCCATTTTTCTGCTCTTTTACCGTCTTCACCGCGCATTCCCACGCGCCTTCATCGCTCTCGTCTTTGTATTAAAAGAACTGAGAGTTCTCTAATCATTAGAGTATACCTTAACTGCTGTTAGAACTGCAAGAGTGAAGACAGACTCGCAGGCTTACGAGCAAAGTTAATTGGCTTCTTCATTCTTAAAAGTCTTCATGAAAAATTCTAGTCTTCATGAGAAAAAGTATTAGACGTCGCCTGAGAGATTCGAATCTCGCGGGCAGAGCCCATGTACTTAGCAGGCACACGCCTTAACCACTCGGCCAAAGCGACTTGTTGCTATGTTGCTGATATATAAAATATAAATATAAATACAGTTATGATTGTGAGATTGTTGACCTGAGCCTACTAATCAGATTTGTTGCTATAAACCTTCACTCATACAAACATTTTTTTTCTGCTTGAATTGCCTGGTAATAAAAACAGGAGCATACGTCTTGGTTTTAGAATTTGATTTAAACACGTCAAGGGAGTGAGTTTATTAAAAACCCTTTTAGGATTGGTGAAAGTGGTAGATATATATATAGTGTACAGTGGGGAAGAAAGTTGTTCTAATATTTGTGTAACAACCATGAATAAAGCTAATCTACTCGTGCACACAAGAGAGATGGTGTATCCTAAGTCTTAACAAGTGTCATAAAAGAGATCATCAGGGCCAGGGGAGAACAAAAATAAAGCATATGATGAACACCAAAACAAGAACATATATAAAAAGAAATAAGATAGAAGAGTTAACATTCGACATGTACTGTGAAGCATCTTGTCAACAACCTCTTACAACTTAGAACAAGTATGATCAGAATCCGAACAAACATTGGTAAAGAGAAAAGTTGCTTGGGACATACAAAGTGACAAAACATTATTATATGAAAGGTCATATCCGAGCCACGTATGAATTGGCCTGCGTCACGTATCTAACCCAACGATATGGATTGTGACTACTCGAGTTCTTTGCTATCTGCAAGTATTTGACCTGCATCACACGAGTCATTACAACATGTGATTTAAAGAGTAACAGTAAATATAAGATGGGCACCGTCAGCATTTTGCTTACCTGAAGTTTAGAAACATTGTACATCGGTATCGTGAACGTCATGCTGACAGGCCCAGCTTCCTTTGTGATGTTACCTAAAACGATATTGAGAATGTATTATCAGTAATGCTTTCATCTTTCTCTGCGAAAAAAAAAACAAATAAGGAAAGCTTTTTGTCTTAAGAGGGATCACCATGAAACTCTTGTGAAAATGTCAGCTTCGCACGCAGTGTATGTTCAGCCCCGCCAACAATCTGGAACACCACAGTTAGCAAACTGGAAGCACCATACTATAAACTCAAATAGCAAACCGCGAGAGAGATTCAAGACTTGCCTTTTTAAAACTCCATTCAAGCATTTTGCTGGTTTCCTTGAAATCTGTTTTCTGCCCAGTCGCACCAAGTTCTAACTCAAAACTAGCCCTGTCACAACCAAACACAACCCGTTGAATCTAATATCTTGTGTGATTCAAAATTTACCATAGCTATCATTTATGCAAGCGTACCAACCTGGAAGTATAATTTGGCAATGGCATCTGAATAGTAATCGTGTTTGCAGTTATGTCTGAAGGAAACTCGGCGCGTATTTTAATAATCACTTCGGCCTAAATTTCAGCAAGCAGAGAGATTATACGACATAAGCACTTGGGATAAAGATTTATAAAGTATCTGACCAGACGACGTGTAAGCACCAAACTGTACCTTAAGGCGTCCGGCCTCTTCAATCAAGGTATTAACATGAAACGGAGGCCTGAACTCTTGGGTCATACGGTAGTTCATTACCGGAAATTCACCATCTGGTGGAACCTGAAAAGGAAACGCAAGTTAAAGAGCTATTATGACAAGGTGTTATATGTGGTAAGTTTTTTGAAGCTCACCAGGGACAAAGTTCTATCCAAGTCGAAGCTATCAAGACGAACAGACTCATGAAAGTTACAATCATCAAGTATCACCCCTGAACCTGAAGAACTCCTATAATCTGCAACAAAAGAATGAATTTATACCTCAATTGTGAATGTTACCTCAATAGTAGATTGAACCAACTTTATGGGTGTGAAGATAATAATGATTTGCCACAAATACGCAGAAGAGTTGAACAATTGTAGCTATATACTAAAGAATTATCTTATGAAGAAAGCTTATAAGTGGAGTCATGCAGCTTAGTGCATGTTTCAAGCATTCTCAATGCCGAAATGTCACGGAGCAGACACCAATATTTCAAAAATAGTGAAAGAATAGAATACGACGTAGATCCTTCACAAAATAGTAATTTTGATTGAAAGGGGTGAAATGAACAAAATACCATATACTGATCTTTCTCCTCTTCCTATGTTTAGGTCTTCATTAAGAGCTAAACGAATTTCTGGATTACCAGAAAGATAACTCTTCATTTGAATGGTGCCATCAATCTCAGAAGTCAGTATATAACCCTGTTCAGAAACCAGAAAGAAGTCATGGATAATTTCGAGGAAGAAAACTAACATGAAGATGTAAAACTACACATATAAGGACATAATACATAGAGTTGATCTGCAGAAATAAATCGTTTCATGTGGCAATGTGAACAGAACCTGGCAAGACTTCCATAACTTCTTGTGATATAATAAACTAAAAAAAGAAAAGCAAATACTCACGCTTGAACTAAAAGTAACACTGATTTTCTCGATGATGTCCACAAAAATTTCCTCTCTTCTCCGACCTCCAGGATCATTAGCTACAACCGACTTCGTAACTGCTGTTCCAGGCATTCTTTTGGACCCTTGCTGCATATAACATTAATTCAAGGGGTCATTATCATATACCATACAAAGGTTTAAAAAAAAAAAAAATCAATCTCACTGTGAAGATGGCAGCAGGATCGAGAGGTTGAAGGCGTGCAGGAGCAATCAAAATTGGCTCGTTGAATACATAGGATTTCAAAACCTCGGTTGATGTAGTTTGCACGTAACCAAAATCCTAAATCAAGGTGTCATATTTTTAGTAATATTCGCTACAAACGCATTAACATACTCGCTAATGATGATGATGAGACTTACAATGACTTCATCAAGCAACTCATACACGAGCACAAAGTTCTTCCTGAACGAATCTTCATTCAAAACACCGAGGTAGTCCTTAATAACACGAGCGATCCTTTGTAGAAGCTCCAGAACCAGAGAAGGTGAGACGTTAACCCTCGTTGTCGCAACGAAATATAGACCAACAACCTTGACATGGAAGTAGTTCACACCATCTACATTCTATAAAGCACACAGCAAAAAAAAAAAAAAAGAATGAGAGTTAGATTCATTAGAGCTCTGAACTAAACAGAAAAAAATGCTCACCAGTCACCACTAACAAAACAGTTGAATTCATTATCATTATCACATTTGGATATTCATATTAAATTAATGAGGACGATGATACCTACAAAGATAGGTGGTGCTTCAGCATTACCATCCTCCTTCCAGAACTTGACTTTACGGAAGAATGTCTCTGTACTTCCTTTTGGTACCTCAGCTCGGTCTGTTGCAAATGAAAACGTTACACATCAAAGTTCTCGTTAACAAAAAAAATAACAAACAAGGTTCTTCTACTAAATACAGAGCAGAGAGTCCTCTAATGGAACTATGGAAGCCAGAACACTTTAATCTGTTATATCGTAAAATCTGAATTGGAAAATTCTGCTAAACATTTAATGCGAGCAGATACGAAATGGTGGTGGATCAAACAGATCGATGAGCTTAGAGAAGCTTCAATGGAGAAAATCTCACGAAACGGTGACGATAAGTCCGGAATATCAAGGAATAAGCAGCAGAGAGGATGAGATCGGGAGATAGAGAGAGAGAGAGAAGAGAGAGCTTACAATCACGGAAGACGATGTTATCTCCTCGCTGAGATAAGACGAAGAACTGAGAGATCATCATCCCCTTCCTTTCCTGGACCCTACTGTTCGCCGATCGTTCTCTCGTCTGTGTGTATCTGCTCTCTGGTGGTTTGCTCACGTTTTTTTTTATTTTACCAATTGATTAAAGTCGTTATCGCAAAGCTTCTTCACCAGTCGGAAGGTTTGACGGGGGGGCCCATTTTAGCATATCACAAGATACTGTAATTGTTGTTGTTATATATGTTTCTGCTAGATACTAGTTTATTATCTTGTATAATGTCTGTGCAATTACCCAAACCCACTAAGGAAAAGGCCCATGTCAATTATAATCTCTGTGTTCTGTGTGTGTGAGTGTTGGTGGATAAAGAGATGTCACCTTGGCAGAGGAACCAACTGGAAAAACTAGATCAAATCATCCAGTTTCTCTGCTATTGACGTTCATTTTCAATGCAGAAGCAGAGCATTCTTCACTCAGAGTACCTAAGATTTGGCAACGGCTTGGTTAAACGGATAAAAACAAGTGCATTTCCTAGATGGTTCACTCGCAGCAGTGGAATCAGAATCTCGTTTCTAACAACTGAAGCTTCTTCATCCATGAGTATAATAAACAAAACTTGCACTCGGAGACCGAACAGCTTAGGACAGGAGATACATACAAGAAGACTTAAGTGATGAAAACCAAGAAGAAGATCTATGTCCGGTTTGAGTATGTCACTGAGTTCAAGACAGATGATGAACTTCTTAGAGTCCTCGAGAAATCCAAAAGAAACTAGCTCTTTGGTTGTGGTTGATTTCTATCATCCTTCATGTGGTTGCTGTAAATACATCTCAAAGCTCCGCAAGAAATCTGGTGACAAAGAAGCTCCCGTTATCTTCCTTAAGCATAATGTGAGCATAATGCATATTTGTTTTAATAATGAACAAGCTACATTGAGATTGTTAAATGATTATTGTAGGTGATAGATGAATACGATGAGCAATCTGAAGTCGCTGAAAGGCTCCGTTTGTACGTACTCCCCTCCCTCTCTGAAGTTTTGTCATAAAACAACAGCAATCACGACAAGAGAGTTTTGATTTACTACACTCTTATGTACAGTCAGCTTCTCTCTTCCACTTCAACAAAAAAATGGAGTTCTGTTAGAAGCATTTGAAACTAGAGACAAGGAGAGGATTGACGCTACTATTCACAAATACACTTCCTCTGAATCTTCAAGCACATAGGAGTAAACCGCACTTTTGGTTACCTTTCCCAAATCAATGACAATAATGAGAACTATATTGAATAAAGCAGCATCCCTCAAACTTGTTGTAAACATCCCTTGCACTTTATCATATACTGAATAAGACAGAGACTATTTTTTTTGTCTCAGACTGGAGGATAGCAAGAAAGAGATGGGTTCAGTATGAATACTTAAGTGCAAGAGAGAAAGGGAATAGTTGACATGGAGAAGTGCGATACAGATAGAGAGAGATGGTGAATCTTAAGAACTTTCTCATAGAAACAGGAGTCCCATATGTCTTTGGGCCGATAATGTACATATAAAGGGGCTAAATTGATGGCTGCAAATGGAGCTCAACATATAGCAAGTGCTTGAGTTTACAAAGTGAAAAAGGGAAAACTCAAAAATCTATTACATATCTCTCACTGTGTGAGCAGCTTAGAGTCACATGCCACTATCTTGACCCGGCTAACATTCTCTTGACGGTCGTCAATCTTGAACATTGCGTCCTGTAATATAAAGGTCCATACGTTGTCACAGAACCTGTAAGTGTGCAAGTGCCCCTGTACAAGAATTTAAAAAACGAGATTTAAGCATCTGCCAAACGTTCTCTCTTATCTTGTGTGCAGCGTTTAATAATTGGCTACGACTAGTGGTTACTATGTCCAAAGAGAATTAACGTCAATCATCAGAAACACTAGCATAAATAACATGATGCTAAGATGTATGGATCTGGATAATCTTGGGGATAACAGATGTCAGTTCCTACTTATTAGCCAGATAACTCAATCCATACAGCCTAATCCTCAAGTTGAACATTATACCTCTAAGAACTCATATATATATGAACTAGCTTCAGCCTTTTTATTCATACATAACACCTAGACAAACTGTGATCTCGACTGAATCCATACAAGATTAAATCAAGTTGCCACCAAAAAAACTCAAAACTGACACAAAATCATGAAACTAGTGGAAGCATGAACTAATAAACTCTCCAAAGACACGAATAATTGCGCTCCAATGTTAAAGTTCCCTAAACTTTCAACTCTAAGAAAATTACTTCCAGGAAATATGAATACTGCATCAGGTTCAAACCAACCAAAACGAACTAGAGCAAGATTATTTAGAGCTACCAATCACAAACAGACATGTGTGTTTACTTTTACCCATTACCGTTAACTAAGATTCAGTATTACAAACAAAGAATTAAAAAAAAAAAAAAAAAGCGAAACAAGAGAGAAAGATCACCTTGATAGACACCTTGGTCTTCACTTGGCTCTCCAGAGCTTCAGTCATGGACTATACAAAAAGGACACATATATATCAGACTGAAACAAAATTAAAAAAAAAAAACCACAGAAGCAAAAAACCAAAAGACTCCAAAGATCAAGTAACCTTATCAAACTGAACAAGGACTTGGATAGCTAGCTCAGGGCTCAAGGTACCGCTCTGAACCATCTCATCCAAAGTCTCCGTCAAACACATCCCTATGGTCGATCTCCTGTATAGCTCAAACGTCGCCATTATCTAACGATCTGCCCGATTCAAAGCAAACTCAAAAATCATCGAAATCGAATTTCTAAACAAATCGGGAAATCTGAAATAGCTTTCGACAAAATAAAAGAGATGAGAAAATAGAGAGGGTTTACCGATCTCCGGCGAAGTAAGAAGAAGGATTGGTACGGCTACCGTTGGGGTCCGATTGCGAAGGATTTGGTTCTCTTGAGCGGAGAAAATAATTTGGGGCTTTTATACCCTAGTTTTTGCAGGCGACTATATATATAGGCAGCGATCGATCAAAGGGAGACTTGAAAGTTCCGTTTTACCCTTTAGTTTCTAGTAGAGTCAAAAGGCCCAAGATGGATAAAGAGAGAAACCCATTAATGCTTTTGTATTTGTAGACCATTAAGACATTGCCTAAAACTGTTATAATACGTTAGGCTAAGCCTATACTGTTTATTTCGGTTTGTTGCCACATTTAATGTGTTTGACCGGTTCAAACACAAAGATTGTGATACTTTTTTTTCGGTCAAAAAAGATTGTGATACTTTTGGTCATGGATTGATTACCTAAATACACCATCGATATAAATATATATATATATATATATATATATAATTTGGGTATGGAGTAAATAACTCAGCTGCAGCCTGGAGGCAGGCCTGTCACGGACTCCTATTTACACTCACTAGCAGCGCTGGTCATCGGCAAACATTAGTTTTGGATTCCATAGATTTTCGGAATTTGTAAACATACGTAGATGGTCCGCAAATTATCAAACCAAATGTTTTGGCAAAAAAGAAAACAATAGTTTCACGGAATACCATACGAAAAGAAGAAAATTTATTAATTATGCTATATAACATCACTCATACTTGTTTTATGCTAATATCATCCATGAATAAGAAGTAACTATATTCATCTTAGCATTGGCTAAATATATATTTCCTCCGTTTTATATTAGTTGTCGTTCTAAAATTAAATTTTGTTTTATTTTAAGTGTCATTGTCAATGCGTTTATTTATTCTTTTTTTCCATTTTATTCTTACCCTTTCAACTCATTAATTAACATATTCGAATGAAACAATGTATTAGTTAGGAACAGAATAGTAAGTTTTTGATAGTTTTCTTGATCTATGTGAAATCTCAATGTGAAATCTGACAAATAAAATGAAAATGAAGGAGTAGATTAAGGTCATAGTTTTTCATTTGTGGTTACAAATCTACCGAGTAATGGTACGTATCAATTTACAAGAAATGTCTTTAACACATGGGGTTTTCTGTTGCAGCATGAAATGAATGAATGAGAGAATGATGACAACAAGTCAAAAGGTAACACCACCCGTCCACTTTGCTCTTTCATCGATAAATCCTTCTTTTTCTGACTTCTTTAGTTCTTGCAAAGGACATTGCAACAAAGTCATAGCTACTTGCTTCTGCAGCTATCGTTCACGTTAAGTTTGAATAACGGCATGATGTTACTAAACCTGACAAAACAACTCACAAAACTATACTCGGAAGTTTTTAATGTGCTGCATTATAGCAGATCACTGGTCTAAATTTAGCAATACAATAATAATTTTACAAGCTGAGAATTTTCAAACCTTATTCAGGAATATCATTATTGTGGATGCTTCCCGAGATCACTGTTTCTCTTTACCACTATTAGAGTCACCTCGCAAATCTAGACCATCGATGAGAAGGGGAAATAATCCAGCACCTCCCCCACTCCACTCAATTTTTTTATCAAGTAAACTAGTGTAGCTTAAGTTGTGCAAGCTACAAATTATGAGCTATCACGAGAAAGCTCCACTCCAGACAGAAGTTTGGCATCTCTTAGGGAAAATGTATGTCCAAAAGTGTATACGATTATATATGAGTTGGAGACTTGGCATGACCTAATTCTAAAAAGTATCTATATAGCATCTGGAAAAGTCATCAGTGCACTTTATGTATAGAAGTTAACTTCCTTATATGAGCCTAATACTAATTGTATATTTAGTCATTTAGAGATTGGTGAGGTGCACCTATAAAACCCCTTCTCACAAATGGTCTAGACATGAGAGACAACTCGAGCGAACCTGTCATCAGTCTTCAATTTAGTCAACCACTACAGCTCCATGCTTAAATGTAGCACTGCATAAACAGTGGCATATGGCTTTCAGATTCAGATTAATTCATGTTACAAAGATATGTGAATATTACCAAAAAAAAAATCATGTATCGCTAATTTTAGAAAAGTACTTTTTATTTTAATCATCTAAGAAAATATCGAAATGTTTGGTCTAATCTAGTCTAATCACCTAGTCAGTGTTAATTTGCAAAAATATAATAAAGATAATGAACAAGGATGTGTTCCTAAATTACATATAATTTGGGCAGAGACTTTCAGTAAAACTTTTTGTTTACCTTAAAGTGTGACTAAAGAAGATGCAACAAAATGAAATTAAAGATCACAAGAGTCGATTTGTTTCTTCTTTTCTAATATGATGTTCATACGTAAAAGGAACATGGCCACTAAGTACAATTACAATGGGAAATGACAATCGCACTAGCTACTAGAAAGACACGGATCATGCATTAGGTGTGCATATTAATAAGATATTTTATACCAAAAAAGCATACGATCAAGGATATAATTTTTTTACGAAACATATGCATCTTAACAAAAGTAAATGGAGATGAGAAACCAAACACGAAAAAGGTGACAGATCCATCTCTATCAGTTATCACCCCCATGAACATCAATCTACACATGCAACCTAAATTTAAACACTCTTCTTTCTAAGTACGGCTTCTTTCATTTAACTAAAATTTAATACATTTTAGTGCTAAAAGGGAAAGCAAAACAGTAAAACTTGGATCCACAATTCAGAGAGTATGATAAGTAAAGCTCATGCAGCTGATCTACTAAATGATAAACTCATTCTCCCACTTCTCAAACAATGTGACAGATCCATCTCTATCAGTTATCACCCCCATGAACATCAATCTACACATGCAACCTAAATTGATACACTCTTCTTTTTAAGTACCGCTTCTTTCATTTAACTAAAATTTAATACATTTTAGTGCTAAAAAAAAGCAAAACAGTAAAACTTGGATCCACAATTCAGAGAGTATATGATAAGTAAAGCTCATGCAGCTGATCTACTAAATGATAAACTGATTCTCCCACTTCTCAAACTACTGGTGAGAGAGAGATATCTCAAACAATGTAACATAAAATAAATTTGCAAGTGAAAAGCACCTTAATGAACGAGATATTACAGAGCGAGAGCGAATGAAGAAGGAAGAAGAGAGCATGGTGATTACAAGGAGGCGAGAGAGGGTTTTATATAGTAATCCAGAGGAAGCATGACCTCAATTTTAATACTGAATTATCGATTAGTGCGTTAATCAGATTTCAATTAGAATTTTATAATTGAATTGAGTGAGACATGTAGGGCTTCTGATGCTGGCATAAAGCCGTAACTCAGGCTGCTCTAGTCACTGTACACTTGGACTTGGTCAATGGTACACTAGGCTCCGATCTCCATTGAAACAATATTCCAAAATATTTTATTAACTTCGTAAAACTAAAAAACATTTCTCTAATCATTTATTCATCAAAACCATATCACATTTAAATGTAAGGAGTTTTTATCGAGTAAATATTGATTAGAAAAGGAAAAGAAGTGCATGGAAGCAAGAAGAAAAAGTGGAGACACATGTCCAGCTCGGACTTGACCATATAGACCAGAAATAAAGTTAAACCTTTGAATAGTTGTCTCCTTTAATGAATAAACAATTAGTCACGTTTCTCTTCTAGTTCTTTCTGGATCTGTCAGCCTCCTATTTTTTACTCTTACTTTTCTTTGAGTGTGTGCACCATATTGGTATTTATATATTCGAGCGAAAACTATTATTTTATGACATTAGAATATTTCTTTTCTGATGTTCAAAAAAATATTCTAATGTCATAAAAAAAATAGTTTTCGCTCCTTTATCTTTCGTAAACAACATAGATTCCCATAAGAATATTTCTCTTGAAAAAAAAAGAATATTTCTCTTGGCGGAGTTCCAAACATAAAAATTCATAATTTCGGAAATTTGAAAATTTTGAAAAACTAAATAGTATTTTTAGTTTTAATTATCTTTTAATTTCATACATGCAAATTAAAAATATTTAATTCTGTATATTTAAAAAAATAAAAATATTATTATTTATACATTTAACCACCTTTTACCCAATAAAAATAGAAATGAGAATATGTTAACCATGTTCAAGTCTCGCTAAATTCAGAGCGCTAGCTTATTAGTCAGTGTTATCTTTCTTTGATATTAGTTGAAATTGGTCTAAGACATCCACACTCAGACCATCTTCGTTTTTGTACTGAGACACTGCATTTGGATATTAATACTAAAACTAGATTTTGACCCGCACAACCGTGCGGATATTTATTTTTATGTTTATATATATATATTTGGTTTATTTAGTTAGTATATATTTTAAGATTATTTATATATTTAAATGTTTAAATCATATTTCAACTACAATAATTTTATAGTTTTCATGCTGTTAATTAACTAACTATTTCAAATGATCGCATATAAATATATATATATATATATATATATGTATGTATTTTATATTTAATTTATTGTGATCCCGATCCGTAATTCAAAGTACTAGATTTCCTTGAAAATTTTGTTTTGTTTATTCAGTTTATATAATAAAGTATTGTATATATAAAAGTTTAAGAAAAGTTAACTTTTTATACATGTATTATATAGTTTATTAATGTTAAACCATCTACCAACATATTATATTTTTAGAATAAATGTTTTATATTTATGAAAATAAAATATACTAACTTATCAATTTAAAATAATTTTTTTTAACTGTGATTTAAAATAATTTTATCATATTTAGTTCAATATAGTAGTTTTAATTAAAATGTTAGATTTGTTAGAAATGGCATACTTCAGAATTATTTTGTATTTAATTTACTATAATCTCGATCCGCAATTCAAAGTGCTAGATTTCTTTTAGTAATTTGTTTTGTTTATTTAGTTTATATAATAGATTATTGTATATATAAAATTTTAAGATAAGTTAATTTTTATACATGTTATATAATTAAACAGAAATGGATATTGCTTTCCAACAAAATCTTTTTAAAATCTTTGTAAAATCTTTGTAAAATGTATTTTTGAAAAGTAATCATTTTAAGTGGCTATTATTATCATTACAATATTTTATATAATAATATATTTTTGTTTTTAAATCAAAACTAAATTAAATTTAAATTTCTGATTATATTTTATGACAACTAAAATTGAAATTAATCAATTTTCGAAAAAAAATATTGAAAAGATTCTGAAAAGATTCTTTAAAGATTTTGTTAGAATTTTCTTAAATTAATATTTATTTTTATTTTAAATAAAAATGAAGATACTAAATGATATTATAGTTAAGTTATGTGTAGTTTATAAATATTCTAAATAATAGTCCAACTTAAAATATCACACATGAAATGAAATTATAACTTCTATTTTAGTATAATAGATTGCTTCTTATTATGTATTTATTTATATTTAATTTATTATGATCCCGACCCGTAATTCAAAGTGCTAGATTTCCTTGAGAAATTTGTTTTGTTTATTTAGTTTATAAAATAAATTATTGTATATATAAAAGTTTAAGAAAAGTTAACTTTTTATACTTGTATTATATAGTTTATTAATGTTAAACCATTCTACCAACATATTATATTTTTAGAATAAATGTTTTATATTTATGAAAATAAAATATACTAACTTATCAATTTAAAATGATTTTATCATATTTAGTTCAATATAGTAATTTTAATAAAATGTTAGATTTGTTAAAAATGACATACTTCAGAATTATTTTGTATTTAATTTACTATAATCTAGACCCGTAATTTTATGACAACTAAATTTTAAATTAATCAATTTTCGAAAATAAATTTTAAAAGGATTCTGAAAAAAAACTTCAAAGATTTTGTTAGAATTTTTTAAATTAATATTTATTTTTATCGTAAATAAAAATGAAGATATTAAATGATATTATTTAATATGAAGATTAATAATAGATAAAAGTACAGTGTGACAAAGTCTAGTAAGTAGTCCATTTTTTAAAAAAATCACACATGAATTAGAAGTTATGACTTCTGTTTTAATATAATAGATATTGTTTAGTGGATATTATTACATTATCATTTACATATAAAATTTAGAGTATCCAGATATTCGAGATTCAAAAATATAGAATTTAAATGTCGCAATTACATTCCAAAATTTTAAAAACTTAAATACCTTTAATACAAATATAAAAATTAACTAAAATATTTATTATAATAATTAGATAATCATTTAATCGGCAAATTCACGCTTTCACGGCAAAACCTGAAAATCTCAATTTTCCATAAAACAAAATCGCATTTCCCACCATAATCATAAAATTATGTTTTCTTACCAAAATTGTAAAATTGTATTTTTTGCTAAAATATAAAAATATATATTTTTGACTGAAACGTAAAATTACTTTTTGCTGTCAAAAATGTAAATCCACATTTTCTTGCTAAAATGTAAACATATGTTTTCTCGCTGAAACCAAAATATTCTATCTTCCAGCCAGTCCAACCAAAATAGTAAAATCATATTTTCCGCCAAAATCGTAAAATTGTTTTTTTTGCGCCAAAAACAAAATTGGAAAATCACATTTTCTTGTAAAAAAATGGAAATTCGCATTTTCACCAAAACTAAAAAATATGTTTTTCCAGCAGAAACTGATAAATTATGTTTTTCACCCAAAACATAAAACCGCATCTTCAGCTAAAACCACTAAAATCGCTAATTTTTTTTTTGTCAAAATCCGCAAAATTGCATTTTTCCAAAAACAAAATTAATTTTAGGTAAATTTGTTTGAATATTATAATAAAAATCATGTCCCTGTTAGTCTTTTTAATTACTAGTATTAAAATACTATCATAAAAAAAGCAACTTAACATTTATATGTTGTAAAAAAACATTTATATGTTGTATTCATATGCTATATCTAACTAATGCGTCAAATATTTAATTAAAAAGAGTGTATATACAGTAGAACCTCTATAAATTAATAATGTTGAGATTGTAAAATTTTATTAATATATATAAATATTAATTTACAAATTTTCTTTTTACATTTTTTTCTATTTTGAATACTTTTATTTATAAATAAGAAATTTTTGATTTTACCGTATATACATTAATTAAATTTTAGAAAATTGACTTTTATGCTTTATATATTATCTTATTTGGTACATATTTTTATGTTTTCCAGAATTGTTATATGGTTTTGATATAATTTACTAAATATTATCAAAATATATTGAAATGTTAAGAAAATATTGGTATTATCATTATGAATATAAAACCAACCGTATAATGTTTAGAGCTTCATTTTCTTAGACTTAAAACTTGAATTTTAAATCGCAGCTCAATAAGTTATTTTCTCAGGGTAATTCTATGTGAATGAGAGTGTGACAACCCGTTCGAGGATCCTGACACAGTTCTGTAGATCATCGACCTCAACCCATTCTTTATGAACCTTCACGGATTCCATAATTACATTGTTGGTGCGTTTGACGTTTCTCGAATCAAATCCTCATCTTTGAACAATCTTCCCACAAAACAAGTTGTCATCAATTGAAGTTAATTAGTGACAATTTATCATATTGGAGAATTGTTAAAAGGTGAAATCTTAGATCTAAGGGATGCCAAACGCACCAACAATCTATATTGGGAAGTTAATGAAGGCTCACATATGAAAAGTTAGGGTCGGTGTTCTTCATGATCAGCCTGAGACCCACGGAACAGATAGTTCCCACAGAGCGGTTGTTACAGAGGGTATAGTAGCCAAACACGTACGTATATGCGAGTGCGATCGATCAACTTGCCCATTTTGGAGTCACTGTTTGGTCCATGTTATGCACTTTCATCGAGTACTTCGTAACTATCCCGTTCTATTGTCGATGTGATTGTGCACGATACGAAATTTGTATAGTACCATACTTATGAGTTATGAGTGTTCCATGTGTATATTTATTAATCGAGTTTGAGGTACTTTTTTTTTCTTTTGATAAAAAACAGAGTTTTAGAG